>NC_072737.1:92470949-92567925 GCF_026930045.1 Uloborus diversus | reverse complement strand
ATGATTAAAAAAAATCTATGTTGCCAGTTTCTATATCTTAACAAATAAAATACTTGCAATTGATTTTTAATTCGCAACTCTAATAAACTATAGGGGGCGCTGCAGCCACTGTCTAAAGGCGTACGAAAAATGTAAAACAAACACACGCAGCAACTTATAACTTGCTTGGATGCTTAGTGAATGACAGTAATTTTTCATCGTGCTTGTGAGAAGCTTTCTTTTCTATTCTTCTGAAATTACATTACATCATAAACTGTCTGAAGCCTGTAATTTACCCAACAGAAAACACGTGGAATGGAATGTTTTACCTTTTTCTTTAGTACTGTTAATCTCCGCAAAGTAGCGTATTCGAGTACTGGAGTCGCGAATAGTATAAGTCATTCAAAAGGGTTTTCAATTTTATTTCTTAATTCTTCATTTGCGACTCAGTTTTTTTTTAAATTTTAGTTATAATAATTGATTTCAACACAAACAACAATAATCGAAGCTCGAGCCTTCGAAAATGTAGAGGAAAATTGAAAAATCAATTGTTTTATTGAATGAAAAGTCTTTGACCAAAAGAAGGGGAATTACCCTTTATGTTCTTATATTTTACGCTTATGCAAATAGTCCCAGCACTCGCATCGGAAAACGCGTGTCTAGCAAAAGTATTTCCCACGGGTGACGTTGGATGAAAAACAGTCGAATTTGAATTTCTCTTCCTTTAAGATGGAGGAACGAAAGCGCAAACGAAAAGTGCAAAAAGACGCTGGGCATTGCTAACAGGTATAAAAGTTCATTTCCACGCCGGTCTCGTGTATCAAAGAAATTCTCTTCACGTTCTGTGTCTTGGAAAAGTTAAGCGATGAGATAAATTTTACTCTTTACTCAAACTATTTTTTAATATATGAAAAGTTTTGAGTATGGGAACGGAACTTTTGAGTATGTTACATTCTATGCTGAGTTGTTTATATTTGGCACAGAGCAAATTTAATATGTGATGACTTCAGAATCATAAGTATTCTCCGAAGTGCGTTTGAATATTTATTTTTATCGGTGTGTTACTTTTTTGTATGATACCCACGGAAACACATAGTTAAGCAGGAAGTTCGGCGAGAGCTAAACGAGCCTATTTTGGCGTACGTTAACATCGAATTTCAAACACAAGTGATTTTTCACTAGTGACCGTCCACATTTTTAAAACATACCTTTTTAATAATCAAAGTAATTTTATGAAAACAAAATATGTTTTTTTTATATGAAAGGAAAACAGTTAGTTAAAGAAACAAATATGTCAAATAAATGCTTCCAAACCGTACAATATGCTCCTAAAATGTACACACTCACACTCAAAATTATAAGAGAAGGAATTTAGGGTGGGGTTCAGATATAGAGAGATATATTTTTCCATTTTAACCCTACATTCAAATTTACATTTAAAAAAAAACAAAAAACATTTATTGAATTATCATTTGTCATTTAGTATTGCTACAACAAGCATTTGTGTCCTTTTCTTTTTTTTCCCTTATTCTTTTTTGTAGATATATTTTTGCGAGATATAAAGCCCTCTTTAATACTTTTTAAAAACCTTTTTTTACCTATTCAGAAAACCAACGGTGAAGTAAAATCTATATGTGAAATACACTGCTAGCTCAGTCATTCTAGCCGAGGACTGCAGTTTCGTGCTTATTAGCACTCTCAGATCGGCATAGGAAGTGACTGAGCTGGAGGTGGAAAACCTCTTAAGGAAGTCAAGACTGTAAGGAAGCCCGAGTAACTTACTGAGAATAAAATCTATATGTATAGTTAAGTGTTATTAATAAGCAAGCTGATGTGTACATCACATGACTTCCTTTTACTCCAATTTAATGTCATTTTCAAATTATTGGCAATTTTAATGTGATTCAATAGTTTGTTCTCTAAATATCATCACCAGTGGCCAAATTGAAACCAAATTTAAAAAAAAAAAACCGCCAAATTTGTCGCCAACTTGACGACAAAACTTGGCGACCAAAAGACTGGCGATACATCGCCAAGTGTCCGCCTAATTATAACACCACTTGAGTATCCATCAAAATTAACAATGGTTTCCCCCCAAAACGGGGCAAAAGACCCCTTTAGAAACTCCCGAATGCAACTAAAAGGGGAGGTGCACAACTAGACCCCACTAGGAGTCTACGTATCAAATTTGAACTTTCTAGGACATACCGTTCTTGAGTTATGCGACATACATACGCACATACATACATACGTACGTCACAAGAAAAGTCGTTGTAATTAACTCGGGGAATGTCAAAATGGATATTTCGAGTGTTTATACGTTCTTAGGCACCTATCTGCGTGTGGTCGGGTTGAAAAAAAAAAAAAAATCAACATTAATTCGGGGGTGAGCAAAATGGAAATTAAGGTCGAATTTTGAGTGAAAACTTTTTTGCGAATACAATATTTCCTTTTTTGTAAAAGGAAGTAAAAACTAAATTAAAAAAAAAAGCTTTTTTGTATACATAAACAAGAACAAAACTAGCAAAATTAGGAGGTGTGTGATAACTTGTTGACGTACAAAAGAGAGATATCAAAAGCTAAACTACATCCTCTTGTTTTACTAAGCGTCATTTGTGGGTTGCTACGGACACGCCTTTACGGAGACTTTTCTCGATATTTAAAAATATTTATTTGAAAATCACAACTAAATACAGTCGAACTTGCTTATAAAGAGCTCTGATTTAACGAGAACCCGGATTTAGCGAGGAAATCAGAAATACTTGGTTGGTACAATGTTAAGTCTACGGGAACATAACTCGCTTTTAACGAGCAAACCCCGCTTAAAGTGAGCAATATTTTTTGATTCGTAAAATTTCTAATAACTTCCAGCTCAGGCTTGCCCTTTTTACTTCCTTTTACAAAAAAGGAAGTATTATATTCGCAAAAAAATTTTCACTCAAAATTCGGCCTTAATTTCCATGTTGCACACCGCCGAATTAATTTTGAGATTTTTTTTCAACCCGACCACAAGCGGATAAGTGCCTAAGAACGTATAAAAACCCGAAGTATCCATTTTGACGTTTCCCGAGTCAATTACAACCACTTTTCTCGTGACGTCCGTATGTACGTACGTGCGTATTTGCGGATGTATGTCGCATAACTCAAGAACGGTATGTCCTAGAAAGTTGAAATTTGGTACGTAGTCTCCTAGTGGAGTGTAGTTGTGCGCCTCCCTTTTTGATTGCATTCGGGTGTTTCTAAAAGGGTCTTTTGCCCCTTTTTTGGGGGGAAATCATTGTTAGTTTCTATGTATACTCAAGAGGTGTAATATTTTGGCGGACACTTGGCGATATATAGCCAGTCTTGTGGTCGCCAAGTTTTGTCGTCAAGCTGGCGACAAATTTGGCGGTTTTTTTTAAAAATCTGGTTTCAATTTGGCCACTGTTGGTGATATTTAGAAAGTAAACTATTGAATCACATTAAAATTGCCAATGGGAAAATTACATTAAAATTGGAGTAAAAGAAAGTCATGTGATGCGCACATCAGCTCGTTTGTGGTAAATTTTCTTTTACATTCCAAAGTCAACCAAGGTTAATAATAAATCATAAATCCTGAGAACAAGCGATCACAGCACTTTTTTTAATTTGTGGAGAAAAGAAACATGAAAAATTTCATGTGTGTATATTTGTAGTTCTGAAAAACAATGACATAAGAAATACATTCATACAGTTCAAAGCAAAGTAACCAACTTATTTGGGTCTGAAAAGTGGTTGAAAAGAAAAAAAAGCAAGATGATGAATTTTTATGATTGTTTTCACGAACTCGCTTTTTACGAGCAATCGTTAATAATGAGTAAATATCGCGGACCCTCTGCGCTCTTTATAAGCGAGTTCAACTTTACCTATTTTAGCTTAATGAGAGCAGCCCTAAATTAAAACGTCTATCGGCTGCAGTACGAAAACAAAAAGTTGCTTCTGTGACGGACAATTAGGTTCAGCGATTAAAATCCTATCTTATGAATGGTATGGATGCTAACACTGTTGGGTTGGGATGAAGTTGGTTTCCGTTTCCGGGTGGAGGAGCAACGAAAGATTCTTTGTGTCCCAATCCATCTTCGTTCTCGATCGCGGAAGCGGAAGATGTCTCTGTGCTCCTCACCCATTCTTGGAACTGAAAGAGGAGGATGGAGATGGCGAATGGGAGACATTTTTCACTCCCGCCAAGTAGAGAATGCTTTTTCTGGATTTGAAGTACATTCTCGATTATCCGGACAAATTTTGACCAAAGAAAATCCAGATGTATCCGGGTGATGTGGGACCAAGCAAAGCAAGTTCTTAAATGAGTAGAGTTGCCGTTCATTACGACTACAAACCATATTTTGCAACAAAATTTCGTGGGATTTTTTTCACAAGAAATTATATGAAAAAAAAAAAAAAAAAGATTTTTCACATAATTTTTTTCAAGTGTCTTCTGGCTCAAACACGTGTGTTCTATATTGTACTAATAGTAGTTGTTTAATGATGGAAAGTAATTGAAACTTCGAGACGAATATTCTTTCGTCACTTTCGTTCCGAAGAAAATGGTGAATGATTAATCCGTAGTTGGAGATCGCCCTAAAACTTCGGTGACCCTAGAGCAATATTTTTAGGTGTCTCTACTATAGAAAGCAACGCTGATGTCCCTGAGACTAATATCTATACATTAAATATTACTTACTAGTCGACCCGTGCGGAACTCCGCACTGTACTTCGAATCGTTTCATAAGGCATTTCGCTCTTTAAAAATTTCAAAGAAAGAATATTATGAAGAAAAACCGAAAAAAGTAAACGGAAAAAAGTAAGCGCACAAGAGAAGGCATGTAATTTGAAGACATCAGTAACAAAATCTCGTTAAATGCAACGTTGTGATAATTTGATCATCGCTCCCCTTTTGGTTGTACGTATTTTCAATGCAAATATAAATATCATTAAAAGTGTGGCTGAGTGACACGTGAAAAATCAGTAATTTTGCATGTGAAAAAACAGGTTGTGGCAAATACAGTCCAGCCCATGTGAGCATCTGACAGAAAAAAAAGAAACATTAAAGAGATATTTAGTGGCACGGATTCGAACTGGCGCCATTCTGATTAACAGTACGATGCTCCAACAAACCTAGCAACTGTGCCTTCCTTTTCGAATGCTATTCATTGAAGGAATGCGTAATAAAACACAGTAAAAACATTTTTCGCCGAAAAAAATATAATAAGATCATGCGTCTATGTTTTGTCATTAGCCAGCATGATACGATTTAAAATTATTCGTAAAACATGGAATTTGATTAAAGAATGAGGAAGATCTCACGTAGCGATTGAAACAAACATTCTAGAGAAGTAATAAATTCGGATGAAAAAATAAGTGTTTTTTTTTTTTTTTTTTTTGAATATTCAACAATTTCCCATAGCAGGCTTCTTTAACCTGTACGGCTTAAAAGCCCGCATTTGTTTTTCTTTTAATCGAACTCTTAAAATTCAAAACCAAAACCAGTTGAACTGAGTCCGTTTTTTAAGTGTAATTTTTCGAACGTAGACAAAATGTTTTTTTTTTTTTTTTTTTTCAGCCGAAAGCAGAGGATTAGAAAATGATTTCTTACTAATGAAGTTGATAATAATTTTAATGTTTTATATCGTATTCGAATAAATAATTAAAGATTTACTGGTTGAAACTCGTAGTTTTAATTTGGCGTAGTATTTTTTCATTTGTACAAAAGTTCGAACACTGCTATTAGAAAAATCTACATTTCAGCATACAATGAAAATGTTTTTCTGCACAAAAAGGATTCCCTTGAGGTATATCTAATACTTTTTTTTATGCTTACATGCATAAAAAATATTATGCTTTTTTTATGCTACATTTTTTTATGCTCAGTGGTCTGGACGGAGTCAAAGCTTAAACAAAAAAAAGGGAAGAACACCCTTCGATTAGCAGTCAACTTATCTGAATGATAACTGTAGCCTGCATAAAGGAGTCGAAACACCAAATAGCATTCCCACTGCATTTATTTTATTACGTGTGTTATCTGTTGTATGTTATGAGTACATGTAATGCGTAATATTACTGTAAATTTGCTATTATGTCGGACAACCCGAACTGGCCCGAATTTCAGACAGTTTATAGCCGAACGCTCTACCGAAAAAAAAAAAAAAACACACAGGTAATTTTAAAATTTTTTTCTTGCCGAGAAGTCTTTTTATTTTTGAAAATTTTTACAATTTGTTATCGCAGGCTGTTTGAACCGTTATGACTTAGATGGCAGCACGTGTTCATCATTTAACAGCACGGTTAAAATACAAAATAATTTGAACTAAGTTCTTTTTTAAGCGTAGCTTTTCAAATGTAGTAAAAATTTGATACGCTATTTTTTTTTTTTTTTTTTTTTTTTGCAAAAAGAAAAAATATATATATATTGCACTTTAAATTGAGGTAATATTTTTTTTATTTGTACAAAGAGTCAAAAACTCATTAGAAGAATCTATATTTCAACATACGATTTATTATATTTTACTGAACAAAGAACAATTCCAATGTAGTCTGAAATCTTCAACCTGATACTTATATTTTCGCTTACATTATGCTTTAATTTTCTTCCCGGAGCCAAAGCTTAAAAAAAAATAAATAAATAAAAACCTTACAATCGAGTATCAATTTTGCTCCGTGTTGCATCAAGTTTTCATAACAGCCAGGAGCGTTTCTACCTCATGTATTCCCTCATATTTGTTATTCATTGAACATGTAATGCGCGATAGTTTTCTAATCTTTTGATGCAGATTGTCCGGACGTAGGCCCGAACACGCATTCTCCTGGTTACCATTCGAACGCTCTGCCGATTAAGCTATTCAGCTCTGTCGGTAACAGTGCAAGTTAAAGTTATAAATTTAAACGAAAACCTCATTCCGGTTCTTTAAAACAGGTTTTTTTTGCCCGAAAAAACAATTTTTAGACCGTGGGTCTATTTTTCGTCAGTAGCCTGCACGATAAGCTTTAAAATAAAGTGTAAATAAAAGAAATCGATCAAGAATTGAGGAAAATCTCGCGTAGAAACCAAAAACAGGCTACAGAAATAATATATAAGGATGATTTAAAATTTTAATCTGTTGCCAGTTTCTATTTGTTAACAATTAAAATACTTGTAATTAATTTTAATTGTATAAGGTTTTTAAAAGGATTTTCAATTTTTCCACTAAATTCTACATTTGCGAGTTAGTCGGGGGTTTTGAAAATTTTTAATTTTAATTACTTGTTTGTTCGTGTGATGCCTTTTAGGATTATCTAATAGCGCGGCGAAGGAGGGGAAGTAGGGTCTTCTCATGCCGATGAACGAGCCTGAATCTTCGGGGTAGTATTTTTCAAATTAGTTTTGAGCCAAATATAACTTATGAAAATTATTTTGTTTGAACATTATTTTTACGAATGAGATAAAATGCAATGATTTTGCGAAAGGACTCCATATGATACTTTTAAAAGGTTCGTGCTAACGTGATCAGTAAGTCGTCGGACTCATAACCGAAGAGTCTCGGGTTCGATGCCAGCCGATCAAAGATCCACCGGGTTTGTTAATGGGGAATGGGACATGTTAAATATGTCGTGGTCACAAAATTTTCCAAGTGAATCAATATCACTATGAGAGCTGGACCAGGGATTACTTGGCTTCTGATCTGGATTTAAAAAAAAAAAATAAATAACAGAGCTGTTTTCATGGCCCCATCCAACCGACTAAAATAGTGGTAGCCACAATAGGACCCTGGAATATGTGTGATACAATATGATACTTTTAAACACAAACTGAATCTTCAGAAATGGGATTTATTAGAAATACTTTTCTTTCAGTATTTCAAAAACGCTGAAAATAACATTCATACTTTGACAACTGACTTCCACTAGTTTCATTACAAATTGCTTGTTATTTAATTCTGGCACTAACTAACCCGATTCATTCATTTGGCAAAAAATACGTTCTCTTCATAAAATGATATTGTAATTGAGCATTGCTTTCAAATATCACTTCGACTAGAAATCCACTCAATTTTTGTAGTAACCAGAGCATATTTTCAAACTGTATCAGCGACTAAATAGTAATAAAGGCTCTTACTCAATATCAGTGTAAGACAACGAAACCGGTATAGTGAAGCTTTTCACCAATGGATATTACAGTGAAATCCCGTTGCAACGAATACCAATACAACGAAATATCCGTTTGAGCAAAATAAATTTTCAGTCCAGATTTAATTTTTATTACATTGCTTAAACTCCATTACAACGAACAATGTGGTCCCTTGAAGCTCGCTGTTGAGAGAAACTGTATAAATTGTCTACACGGAAAAACTTCCCATAATTTTGGACGTAGCAGGGATATATCGTTGCCCACGACTGATACTAGAAATCTCCATTTCAACATCTCCGAGTAATCAGAGGCGCCCGATGGAAGGTCACGGGAGGATAAAATTTCCTTATTCGTCAAATTTTGACTAACGATTCGGCAAAATTCATCAGTCGGCGAATTTTGGAGTTCATTCGGCAAAATTTGGAAATATATTTGTCAAAAATATAATCATTTGGCGAAATTTAGAGTTCATTTGGCGAAATTTGGTGTTCAATCAGCAAAATTTGGAGTTCATTCAGCAAAATTTTGAGTTCAATTCGGTAAAATTAATATCATTCGGCGAAATTTGGAGTTCATATGGCAAAATTTGGAGTTCTATTCTGCGAAATTATCATCATTCGGCGAAATTTGGAGTTGCATTCGGCGAAATTATCACCGCTTTTCAAAGTTTTGAGTTCTATTCGGCAAAATTATAATCATTCGGCAAAATTTGAAGTTCTATTTTGTCAAATTATCGCCATTCGTTGAAATTTGGAGTTCATTCGGATAAATTTAGCGTTCTATTCGTCAAAATTATCATCATTCGGCGAAATTTACATTCGCCGAATTCGGTTGGAGAGTTGCATTCGGCAAAATTATCATACTTCTCGAAATACGGAGCTCAATTCGGCAAATTCAGAAATTCCGCCCTCCCAAAAATCCAAGTTCGGGGCGCCCCTGCGAGTAGTGACAAGCATAAACATAACGTGAGACGCTAGCATGCAAATGCGTTGACAACAGCCACAGAGGCTTCCTTACCTGCCTTGTGTCGGGACAGGGTATCCCTCCGTGGAGATGCACTCCATCTGCAGCTCGTAGCCAGCTGACAGCGTCCGTACTACTCTCACCTTTCGTACTACGGCCGCCTATAAATCGAACCCTCCCCGCTCGCCGTAACCATGGAGACAGCGGTGCGCAGGCGCAGGGAAGGCCGCGGTTTCGGTTTTGGAAGGGGGGAGGGGACGCCGGTCCCTGAGGTCTGACCTACCTGTCGTGACGTCACAGCTTACCTGGGACCTAGGGACCCTGGACTGTCCCCCTTCCCCCCACTACTTGCACATCCACACGTGCAAGAAGTTGAAATACTCAAAAGGTTTAATAGTTTTAAGAATAATATTTTATGTAAGACAGAACAAAAATAGTTGCCTAAAAGTGAGTATGCATAGATTTGTTCCAGATTTAATATCGCACCCCTCAAGGAAAATAACATAGGAGCTTGTTATAGAAAGCATACAACCTATCGATTTAGAATCACAATTTAATACTCATGCCACAAAACTCGCGCTGAGTTAGCTTACATAACTGGTGCATGGTGGCGCAAAAATTATATAATCAATAGCAACATAATATGTTACTATTTATATGTTACTAATATGCAACTAATATAATATGTTACTATTTATATGTTACTAATATGCAACTAACATAATATGTTACTAATTTTACTGATATTATCAGTAAAATTTCGTAATGTAAAAGAAATATTTTCGAAATTGAAGTAAGCATCATTAATTTAGACAGTAAAAGGTACCAGCAAACATCACTTTTTTTTTTGCGCGCATTGCAGTATGTGAGACTAAATCTCTTAAACTACTGTTGCGTAAAACCTTGATTTTCTCCTATGCTGTTTTTTTTTCCTGAGCAATCACATTACTTATTGTTCTCACTTGACGGTTTTGATGTCCGTGCTTTTTATTCACCCCCCCCCCCTCTCCCCGCCTTCCTCTGCAGCATTACCGTTAACCGGCCCCTCCTGATGCTGCTCCTCTAGCGAAAACCGTCTCCAGGTTGCCTCCATATCCTACACACACATACCCACCCAATCATGCCTGCACACAAATACACATACCCACACACACACACACGCGCGCACATACACATTCGTGATTGCGAAAGACATAATTTGAATTCAAGATGTCAAAATTCAATTATCTTTTTTTTTTTTTTTTTTTTTTTTTGAATTTGTGTCACTTTCGTTGTCGAGGTGCGATATGATCAACCGATATGTTCAATATGCCTAGCCACATGTGCAATAAAGAGTGAGGTGGATCATCCAACACCCTTGATTTTTTAGGCCACATCACTAAGCCTGGTATGTTAATACAAACCAAAACCTTTTTTTTGTGCGGTCTCTATTTACCGTATAAAAACAGGTTTGGGTGTCTACAGATTAGAACTGCAATGACCTCAACTCCTCGCAGGAGAAAATTCTAATTATGGTACGGTACCTAGCAATGAGAAAATTAAAATGAAAAACATCTATATAAATAAAACAGAGAACATATCTATGTGTGTGTTTGTTCCCTATAGAAATCCACAGTTTTCGTCGGATCTCGACCACATTTGGCAGGGAGGTATTTGAGCACTCGAAAAGGAACGTAGAGGGGAGTTTCGAACGCCACAAAAGAACCGAACCGTTCGAATTTTAATTTTAGGACCCGAACATGGCATTAAATGGCTCTTTCTACCCAAAATAATTATCCGATCAGTTCAATTTTAACGCCAATCGAAAGCCCGCGAAAAATACCCATGAAGTTCATTCACTTCCTTCAAATTTCAAAAAAAAAAAAAAGGATGTGAAATCACCGGGAAAAAAAATTTTAAAGCATTATTAAGCCTCATGGAACAGCAATTTTATATGGGAAAATTATCGTTTGCGCAATCTCATTTTGAAGCCGGGCGACACAGCTAGTACATAAATAAAGCATGAAGTATCAAGAAAATAGCAAAACAGAGATAAAACATTTTTTCTTGATAATTTGTACTTTATTTGCGTTGTTTTTTCACCTCAGTCATACTTTTGCACAAAGCTAATTTGATCATTTTTCAATTAGAATCATAGAGAAAAAATCCAACGATGTTCCTACTAGGGTAATTCGAACGATGATTTAGAGTTTCAAGGACTTCCATGTTGAAAAAGAACCACGGACCAGTGATACAAAGGTAGGAATAGTTTCTGTTATTCATCTTCCTTTGTTTCACGCAGAAGAGGGGATTCCACATAAATCCGAAAGTTATGTAATTTCAATTTTAAAATTTGCTTGAACGAAATCAATTCTCATTTTTTATGCATCAAATAACACTTCGTATTAACATGTATCCGGTACACATTTTTTAAAGGTAATAAACGGAAAATTGGTTAGAAATAAAATATTAACTCAAGTGTAACATAAAGAAACGAAGTGTCGCTCTTAAAATGCAGAAAGAAAACCGAACGTAAATTTAAAACGGATTGGTGTCATTCAAGTCGTGCGAGGCTCACATAGGATCAAAAATAAGGGAAAGGTCATGATATTCAAATGTCCAAAGATATCCTATAAAACTGTTTTTCAGGATTGAAGTTCTGAGATTCTCCTGAATCCTCTTTCCAACTGGCGTAAAGTTAACCGCCGGTATCGTGTTATTAAGCACTTTTTTATACTTGGCCTGATTGTCACAGAGTAATCTGAGGCTTGCTTCTGCTTATATTTCAGCAACTAGATTACTTAGAGACTTCTGGATTTCACTAAATGATTTGTTTAATCTTAAGGTACAACTTAGCGCTAAAAAATTAAAATTCTAAAATAAAATTATTATTTCAGTTAGAATTGAAAACAACAAATTTCATGTAGTTTTCCCATTAAATGATTAACCATAAAACCCGTTGTTACAAAAATTCATTGCCTTAGAACAGTAATATTAATAGTGATCATATTGAAACTTTTGAATGATGACTTCTCGGGAGCAAGCATGAAATGCTTGCTCCTATCATTGCTTTCATCTATGCCAATAATCGATGACAGGGCTAAGAGTCATATTAGGATCTTTATCACGAGTAACTTATATGTTTTGAAACAAATTAATTTGGGAAACCTTTAATACTTAAATGGTTGTAATTAAATTAGCAAACAAATAAATCCAAGAGGAACAAGGATTCATTTTTAACCGACTTCAAAAAGGAGGCGGTTATCAGTTCATACCGTATGTATGTTTTTTTTTTCTTTTTTTTTTCTTTTGTCCACTCACAGCATCTCATCTAATGAACCGATTTTGATGTTTATTTTTTAATGGATAGGGGATGGCTCAACTTAGGTCCCATTACTTTGTTTGACCATATTTGTCCTTTAGAAAAAAGTTATGGGCAAAAAACAATAAATTTCATGCAATTTCCCTACTAAATGATTAAATTTAAAACCCATTGTTATGAAAGTTTGGTGCCATACGACAGTAACATTAATAGTAATTGTAATGATAATTTTGAATGAAGGCTTTTCTGAAGCAAGCATCAAGTAGCTTCAGGGGGATATTTCGATAATCGGGAATCTGGCGCTGTCGTCTCATTTTTGGCATAAATAATTTTATTTTGGTAACTCTGCTGATTTATAGTAACCTTATGTAAATTATCTAAATCTTCCCTTCTTCAGTGTCATTGATCTATAGTGGGGGTACACCTAACCTGAAAGCGAGGTAGTGCAGTGATTAGGATCTGCTTAGCCTTCATAATGCTACCATTAAGTTTACTTCAACTACAGTAGTATTTTTATCGTTATCATTTATGCCAATAACAGATGATCGGGGCTAAGTAAGAAAATACAGGATTGCATCATGAGCAACTTAGATGCTGTGAAATATAAATTAGTTAGGGAAAACGTAATACTTAAAAGGTTATAATTAAATTAACTACATATGAATTCCAGAGATGAACAAAGATAAGTTTTTAGTGCCAATCGCTAAAAGTTTAACGCGTGTTTATAGGGTTTTTTTTTTTTTAGTATGGAGCATTTTTATGAAAAAAATAAGGTGAAGTTTCATGATGGTTACTGCTTACTATTTCTGAAATACTTACATTTACATTAAAAAGAATGAAATAAAAAATTTTGAAAAAAAAATAGAACTGATTTCAATATTGCTCTAAAAAGTGAAAAATAATTTTATTCTTTAAACACCATTGATAATGCTTTTAAACATAATTTTTGAAGTTGGCGCAAAAACAAAACGTAAAATCCAGTGTACCATGCTTCGTTCATATTTTTTTCAGAAAAGCATCCAAAGTTACGAACGAAACATTTATATCTTATTCAAATATGCTGTCATCAATGCATAATGTATGTGATAGTGAAGAAACTGGGCCTGGTCAAATTTATAGTTGTAGTTGAGTTATGGCTGTGAATGATTTTATCTATCGTTTTTGCGCCAACTTCAAAAATTATGTTTAAAAGCATTATCGATGGTGTTTAAAGAATAAAATTATTTTTACTTTTTAGAGCAATTTTGAAGTCGGTTCTATTTTTTTTTTTTTTTTTCAATATTTTTTATTAGTGCTTAAAGTTTTAGACGTGTCGATAGGTTTTTTTCTCCTTTAGTACGGAGCATTTATATGAAAAAGTAAGGAGAAGTTTGGTGATGGTAACATTATTCTATTTCTGAAATACATTTACACTAAAAAGAATAAAGTAACAGAATTTTTAAAAATATTCTAAATATAATACTTTTTGTAATGCACTCAAAAGGACAAAAAAAACTTTTCTGGGTCTGAAAGGACAATTTAAGAATTCCTGTAGTTTTTTAAAATACCAAGAAAATGACACCATAAACGAAGAAAAGTGCGGCTGAAGTCATGAAGGGAATTTCTTATCATTATCTAGCTTTCAATCATAACTTTGAGTGTTGAAACATGCATATTTTTCTTATTGGGAAAGTTTGGTGTGAACTGACTTCAGCCGCACTTTTCTTCGTTTGTGGTGTCATTTTCTTGGAATTTTCGATAACTCTATGAACACTTAAATTGTCCTTTCTGACCCAGAAAAGGTTGTTTTTTTTTTGTCCTTTTGACTTGCATTATGAAAAGTGCTCAGTATTTTTTTGAAAATTCAGTTCTTTCAGTTTTGGCTTGTGTAAGACCCTCTGAAAAATTGTCGTGCTTGTAATTACCACATTTTTTATGTACGTGTTAGGTACTTGTAAAAGAAAAAGAAACATTAGAACTAAAATTTGAAAAAAATGTCCATTCAAAATGAAGAATGCTTCTGCCCTTCAATAAAATTCATATGTCTTTAACAGTGAATATGTTAGCATATTTCAACTGAATGCAAATTTTCCTATTAAGAAAATTAGTTCTTTTTTCCTTAGTAGTTTAACTGGGATATTACTTCTCAGTTTGACCTAACACAGACAGGTCAGACACAGAAAGTTAGAAAAACAGCAAACTGTTGCAGACAGTGACGTTTTTGTCTCTCTCCTATCTAAAAAAAAAAAAATGTGAGCGCGTAATAGCTAAGGAGAAAATTAAGTTTAAAATACATATATAAACAAAAATAAATCATAAGGGTGAATGATTTGACATTCTTATATTCATCTCAAAGCAAAGTTAAAAAAACATTCAATGCGTATTTTAAAAATATGCTTTCAAATTTTTTGCTCTTTAGATACTTTTTCAATCTTAAGGCATTACCGATACATCATTCATCGAAGCAAAAATAAAAATTTTGTCCATTAACTTAATTTTCAGTTTCAGTTTCATAACTTTTAATTTTATTTAACGTTACAAATTAACAAATTTTTCAAGGTCTTCAGAGGCACGTTGGAGCGAGTAAAATTAGGAGAAATAAAATGACTGAGATAGCTCACATCGAAATCCTCATTATTTCGTAATTTAATTATCTATTCTTAAAAGAGTAACACACCGCAAAATTATATTTTGAAAAAGATGTTGGAATTATTGAGACTATTTATTGAATTCAAATAAGAGATATATTTATGCTATTTCAGTCAGAGCATTCGACTGATTTTAACGCAGTTGATTTTTTGGGTAAATGATCTTGTTCGACAGAATTATTCTTTCTTAGGATCCTTAACTATTCTTCCTTTTTAACCGACTTCAAAGAAGGAGATTATGATTTCGCATTGCGCTTTTTATGTATGCTTTCGAATTATACCAAGACTACTGGACCGATTTGAAAAAAAAATTCGTTTGGAAGGGTATACTTCTCAGATGGTCCCATTGTAATTTGGACTGGATCTGATAAGGGTTCCTGCAGAAATCCAAGAAACTTTAAATTTCATACGTCACGGTCACCTGGTTTTGCTGTGATCGGTGTATTTTCACACCTAAGGTTTTGGCTTTCTCTTGAACAATACTTAATTCTCGCAGCACATGGGTGATTAATTTTCGCAACGCTGCGTCGCCTGTTAATTTTTTATTATAGGTGTTACTAATGTATTTATTACTGCGTAGCAAAGCAGTAAATTAAATATATTTTGCTACTTTAATAGTTGAATCAATTACCTTAATATTTTATTTACTAATAAATAACTTTATTTAGGCACTAAAATATAAAGTTCTTTATTTAATATTTCAGTTTTCAAATATATTTAGTGTTCAATTGAGGGGGGATTGAATACAGAACACCCCCTCCCCCTCGATTTAATTTATATTCTTTAATAATATGCATTATAACTGTGTCATTTCTGAAGTTTGACCAATACTCTAGATTTACTATTTCACGATGCCGCCAGTTCAATTTGAAATTAGGATTATATTATTTACAAGGCTTCAAAAAAAGGAGGAGGTTCTGAGCTCGTCGAATTTGTTTTTCCTTTGTACAATGTTTCATAAATACTCGAAGACAACTGTACCCAGGGGCGTGCACAGGGAGGGGGGAGGGACACCTTTTGGCCTGGGGCCCGAGCCTTAAGGGGGCCCAATATTTTTATAACTAGGGGTGAAATATAGAGGTAAACAGTATGGAGATGGGCCCGGAAGATTCATTTGTGATGGGCTCCAAAATTTCTGTGCACGCCCCTGCCTGTAACGATAAGGAAAATTCTTTTTTTTTTTGTTTGAAACGGTGTACTTCCTCGGCGATCTAATGGTAATCAAGTTCAGGTTTGATGAAATTGAGGGAACTCTTCAAATATCGTACTCATATTTAAACCGATTTGTTCTTTATTAACTTTGTATATCGTCTCACTTAGTGAACCGTTTTTATGCTTTTTTTTGCTTAGTGGTGGTTTTGTTTAGGGGTGGTCTAACTTAGGTTCCAAATTTTTGATTTACCCTATTTGTTCTTTAGGGAAAAGTTAAGGGTAAGAAACAATAAATTTCATGCAATTTCCCTCACAAACGATTAAATATAAAACCCATTGATAAACAAAGGTATATATTTTCTTTACCTATAGTTAAAGAAAGTACTAAAAAATATATTATTAAAAGTAATGATAATGAAAATTTTGAATCAAGAAATTCTCTGAAGTAACATAAAATTCATTCTAGTGGAATTTTTTAATCTTCATCTATAGTGGGGCTTTTATCGCGAGTTACATGACACGTATTGCGAAACATAAATTACAATTTACAATATTACAATTTTAAAATTTACAATCTTACAAATTTAAACTTGATAAAGTGTAACTAATGATGAAGACAATTTTTTTTGTACATAGTTACGCATTTGAAAAAGCCTTTCTTCACTGTCGTCGGAAGTCTCCCGGACGCTCGCCGTGTTATTTACATCACTAAAAAGCAAAAAAAAAATTACTTTTAAATTTAAAAAAAAAACCGCCTTCAAAAAATACCCAGGAACAAAAAAGCAAAAAATAACTGATTACACTTACATTCTATTTCCTACCCAAACCTAGAAATGAAATTTATTTTACAATTCTAGTACAAAAATCGACTAAACTAAACACTGCATTTTGAAATAAACACTGATTTTAATTACTATACGATGAATTATTTTAAATACCTAACTAATTGTATACCATCTCTTAATTTTTAATAACCTTTTGAAGTCCGGGCTTCCTATAAGCTACTACCCAACGTAACTGAGTAGGTTTAGTTTTAAAGACTAATTTCGCGTATTGTTAAATTATTGTTTAATTCAAGATTCGGTGGGTTGTCAGTTACGTTATGTAGTTTTTTATAGGGGGCCCCGACTTCAAAAGGTTATTAAAAATTGAGAGATCGTATATAATTAGTTAGTCAATCAGTTATTTTTTGCTTTTCAGTTCATGTGTATTTTTTGAAGGCGGTTGTTTTTTTATTTAAAAGTAATTTATAGATATTACATCACTGCATTGCTGTTTTTCCTAAACTATCGGAAAGAAACCAATTAGGGGCTGTCCATCAATGATATCAAAGAAACAGACATATGAAAATAAGCGTAACATTTGTCAAGGGGTGGGGGCTGATACTGTAAAGTGGAACACTTTGTGACAAAAAAAAGGGGAGTGGGGTCAAGAAGTTAAAAAAAAGTGTGATATCAAATATGGAAACCTCATAATTGGTATTTTTCTGATCGTTTAGGAAAAACAGCAATGCAGTGAAGTCACAAACTGTCGAAATTTCGCGAACCCTCCCCCCCCCCCTTAAAGCGTGGCATCATTTGTCGACAGCCTTTTATTCTGATTGATAAACCGCCTAGGTTTCAAATGAGTTTGACGAACAATATTAAACAAAAGATGTCACTGCATAAAACAGTATTATTAAGAATTAAATTATTACGCAAATAGTGGAAATAAAAGTTGTGGGCAAGGAAGAAAAAACTAGTGGCGTTGAAATTCCAAAAATTGCTTTTGAATCAAAAGAATGTCAAACAACTTTGGTATTCAAAATACGTTTTTACTTTTAATCAGTTTATGATTTTGCATCTTTCCTTTCGCTCTTTTCTGTCAGGTAGTTACAGCACACATTTTTATTCCCTGTTTACTCCAATTAGTCATGTATTTGGTATAAATTGTATTACACTGATGGATAAAACTTATGAATGGATGTTGTTTTTATCGATTATGTTCAAAAATAACGCCGCGGCAGCATGCGTGAACTTGTAAGAACGTGAGACGCATACTGATTTGTGAAACTTATGAGAATTTTGTATTTTACTTTTATGTATGACGCGAAAAAAATCCAACAAACTTAAGCGATCATCGATTAGCGTGAATTCTCTTTGGATGTGAAAACCAAAATATAGGGAGTAAAGTCTGAAATCAGTAAGTCAGTAAGTCTGAAGTCAGTAAGTACTGAAATCATGCACCCCCCCCCCCCCCCATATATTTCAAATACATGCGCATAAATAAGATACCGTAGTCCGGTACCAGTCCTCTGAAATAGTTCACCGGTCTTCAGTGTTTTTTTGTTGGTCACGTAAAATAAAAAAAATAAATAAATAAATAAATAAAAAATCCTACTGAAAAAGAAAGGGGGAAAAACAGCATGGTAATATCCTATATCACATTTTTTACGTGCATTTTGTGGTTATTCTTTTTTTTTCTGTGATATTTCACCAATGTTTATTTATTTAAATTGCTACAATGATTACTTATATTTACACTTAAGTATTGTTGCAAATTCTGTAAATAATATTTATTTTTATGATTAATTTCTTGTAATCTGGCTAAATTGGGCGTTTATACCACTAATTGTCATATAAAATTATCGTAGCAATTTAACCTGTAAATAGTTTCTTGTAATTAATATACAACCCTTTTACATTCGAATGAAGGATATGGTCCCTTCATTTCTAAGAGATAAGATCTGTGAATGAATAAAAAGAAAATGAAATGAAACTTTGGGAATCACGTGGAATGTTTGAGAGCTCTCTTTCGAGAGTTCTAAATAGAAATGGCGGCGTCATCAAAGTTAGTCTCGTTTTAGTCGTTGCTCTCGAAAGTGTGTATTAGCCTTTGCGCTGTGATTTTGCGTATTTTGATGTAAATAAGTGTGTGACCGTTGAGTTTCCGGTGTTAATTGATATTTGCCTCATTGCTATGGTTAATTTAGCAGTTGCTAACGATATTTCTTGTACATAGTCTTTACTAATAATAAAACTGAAAGTCTGTCTGGATGTCTGTGACGCGCATAGCGCCTAGACCGTTCGGCCGATTTTCTAGAAGTTTGGCAGAAAGTTAGTTTGTAGCATGGGGGTGTGCACCTCCAAGTGATTTTTCGAAAATTCGATTTTGTTCTTTTTTCATTCCAATTTTAAGAAAATTTTACCGTCCAAATTATAACAACGTGGACGACTAAATTACGAAATTATCATAACATGGAACCGTAACATGGACCAGCAAATGAATATAGCAAATTGGCGAGAAAATCATCATCCAATATTTGTAAATATAGAGGTGAACCAAAAGAGCTTTTAATTTTCTACTACGGTTAAAACCGTGCGGGTACCACTAGTTGTCAATAAATCTTCTGTGTTTTCTCAAGAACTGTGTCGTCATTTAAAGAATTTCTTGAAGTGACTGGATTCGTAAGAGTATTTTTTGTGATAAATCTTTAACGCCACACAAAGTTTTATTTATTTATTTATTTATTTGTTTTTGTTGAAAAACCTTTTGTTGATTTGTTGCGTTTTTACGAGTTTTTAGTGGTTTACGAGTCGATTTATTATTATAAATATTATTATTATTATTATTATTACTTTGCAAGAAAAGAAAAAAGGGAGAAACCTCACTGGTCCAAAACATTATTTATAAGATTTAATTGTCAGCGAATGAAAAACTTGTTTTGCTTTAAAAAAAAAAAAAAAAAAAAAAAAAAAAAAAAACTTCACCGGTCAGCGGGTCAAAAAAAGGTTGAAAAATACTGGTTTAGATAACTTTACTGGTAGAAGAACAATTGGAAAGTTGAAAAACGAGCACCAAAATAAGATTTTGTCCGTAATTTCAACATAACGCGCAGTATCATTTCCAGGCTAAGAGGACTATTTCAAACGAGTGGAATGTGCGGAAACACATCGAGGGAGTTCATCCTAGCAGATCTACACCCCAAGAAAATCGATGTATTCATATTTCAGCAAAAACGAACCGATGCAACGCAGCTGGTCACTGGAAAACCAGCTTTGCGCTGCCACAGAACCCCAAACATCTCGGAAAACTGTTGCAAAAGGATGAACTTTCCGACTGAAGACCTGTTGTGTGTGTCCCGTGCTCGAGATTTCATCGTAGTTTTCGCTTGAAAATGTCCCATCTACATCGCTTCTGCCCAGATGAGAGTAGATTCAGTCTATCGTACTGATCCCAGATGAGAGCTGATTCGGTCTATCGTATGACTGCACACGTAAACAGATGTGGCATAAGCTGACCATGATTATTTTCAGGAAAATAGTCCATAAGGAGATCGATATTTGACTTGAAGAATCATGATCTGGCCACACATCATGATTAATAATCGTACGGATGTCTATACGCTAGACCAAGTATGTATTACCAGCTGACAGTTCATTGATAAAGTTCTTCTGAGACCAGCTCAAACTCTCTGAAGTTCCAAAATCGATATTCTACTTGCAGAATCATGATCTGGCCACTCGTCATGATTAATGGTCATACAGATCTCTATGTGCTAGATCAAGGATGTGTAACCAGTTGACGGTACATTGATAAAGTTCTTCTGAAACCAGCAAAACTTTTTCGAAAGTTTTTCAACGAAAGGTATCGTTTAACTGAAGTTAATGCGACTTGACTTTGCTTGCAGATAGTACAAGAGTGTCTTAGAGCCTAAAAGATATATCAATAGCTTGGCCAGCACATTTCCAATGGCTGAATACCATTGAAAATGTAATACAGTGAAAACTGTGTAAATTGACCGCCTGCAGGGTATTGCTTGATGATCAACTTAGACAAGTAATCAACTTATAGATGTTGGCATATATGAATTCTGTATCTGACAATAGTGGTCAACGTACAAGGGTGGTCATGTGTTAAACATTACAGGTTTTATTGGAGATGCCATTGGGGAATTCTTATCTGTGAGCTGAGAGAGCAGTGGGACCCCTCAATCAAGAGCTTCTGGATCATGCTGGCCTAAATATGCCAAGCCATTGAGTGAATTGCTTCCCATCACAGAGTGGCCACGTCCTTTAGTAACATTGCCCTGATGCTTGTTTGTGCCAGGTACTGTGCTTTCTTTGTACATTCATGTATTTTGCACAATATACACTTTGTGGAATTCAACTTCAATCCTTTCAGAAAAATTAAAAAAAAAATACGTGCTTGTTATTGATTTAAAAGCTAATTTCAACGCTTTCTTTTAGCCACAAACCTCTTTTCAGCCACTTTTTAGCGCAAAGTTAGCTTACGTAGCTCGTTGCGTGGTGGCGTATAGACGATGAGTCGTGAATTATGGTTAAAATTTCACAATTTAGAAGACTTTTTTTTTCAAAATTGAACTATGTGCTATTAATCTGGACTACAAAAAAAAAAAAAAAGAAAAAAAGCAGTAAAGATAACATCATAATTGTTCTACGCGTGTTGCAGCATTTGAGAATATATATAAATCAGTTAATAGTAATTTTCCTTAATTTTTTTTCCCAACACCGTTTTTTTTTTTTTTTTCCTTTGATGCGTTGCCACCATTGAACGATATTTTCTCCAACTAATCGTTCAATCCATCTCTACATTTTTGCACCATTTTACGAGTGTTAGTGACACATGGCTATTATTTACTTTTCTACTGCTTTATTGTGAAGAAAGAAGTTTCATAATCACTAAAGGTTTCAGTATGCATATATTTCTTTTGGCGCGATAGGGAAAGTTTTAACATGAAACGGGCTGTTACGAAACGGAATGCAAACTTTCTAAAATGTCGACATAAATTGGCGCACAAAAGATATCATATGGCTTCCACATGAGATTTTTTGGCTTCATAGAATAACACTACGTTTTTGCAATAATAACGAGCGTAAAAATATTACTTGTTTTTTTTTCTGAAAAATAAAGCAACATTTTTCTGTAAATGGGAGACTTCATTTTTCTCGGTGATATACTTACTAAGGTTTGGTGAACATTGGTCAATAGCTAGTTTTAGTTGTAAAAGATTGTCTTTGATCCATTTTAGATTGATTAAAAGCGTTATCATAAAAGGAATCATTTTTCAAACTGTAGACCGCTTGACACTGGATTGCAGCTAGGAAATTTTATCTGTAGCTACTCAATGAAGTGATCTAGTCAGAATTAGAAGTTTTGTGAATGTATATGAGACAATGAGAAGCAAAGGAATTTAAGTGGACATTTTCAAGTTTTGAGTAAAACGCGTTTAAAGATAACGTCCTAGGCAGGCTTTCTTTGAATGTTTTATCTAAATCATGCTATGCAGCAGCACCAACCAGGGCTACTAGTCCTATCTCTTGCCCCAAGACAGAGGAGATATTCTCCTACTATTTTTACTGATTATCTCCACTATTTAAATTTTGCCACTTACATCCCTTTGCTTCTCACTGCCTCATATGATACTGCCTCAAAAGTAGTGTCTAGTAACACTATAGGAGGTGTATGTTCTCAGTGTGCTTAAAAAAAGGTGATCCAGTTTCTGGTTTTGGGAAGATCATTACAGTTGAATCTCGATAAGTCAAAGCTTATAACTTGAAAAATCCTTTATCTCGAAGTCTTCATCAGGTCTCAAACTCTTGAGATTGTTGTGGAAGCTTCCCACAACTCGTACTAATAATAACTCGATTGTTTTAGCGTTTTAGCTGATCCATGGGGAACTTCGAGCAATCGAGATTTGAATAGAATTTAAACATAAACCAGCAAATTAAAGGAGGGGAAGTAATGTATTCCATGGCAACCAAAAAGGGGTCATCCGCTGCCTCTCTTTTAAGGGGAAATGTTATTCTAAAAAACAGGATTTTAGGCTAATTTGGGTCAAAAATAAATCTGCAGAAAATGTGTTATAGTTTCAATGAAAGTGCGTACTTTGTTGGTTGGGGTGGGGGTTTTAGACATAGATGAGTTTTAAAATGATCAACATTTTTCTGTACCAATAATCAGGGAAGATGTGTACAAAGCGCAGCTAAATTATAGCGCAGGTAACGTTTAAAGGGATGGTAAAGGACTATTATTTTTACTAATGATGGTTTCATAGAATAATTCCTTTGAAAAAGGAAATCGAAGCGTAACAGCCGACCAGTAATCATCCTCTTCTGTGCTATTCATATGCAGCGGGATTACTTTCTCTTTGACTTATTTTTTGATAATTTTTTACACATGAATGACAGTTAAGGCAAAACATTTTCAAGAATGAAAAAATTTGCTATGTTGTTGTTAACTTTAAAACGTGGTCAAATGCGTTTAGATAAAATAATTGGGAAAAATTAAATATCGAGTGATAGTTTGCGATATTTATCGTCTGAATCCATGAACAGTAGACCAAAGTTTTCTAAATTTGTAGCAGAAAATATCACGATGAAATGAACCAGATTGGTTGGACAAAATTCGCGAATTTAATCCTTAATCTGCACCGCTCTCAAAAAGGAAAACCCCTAGACCGTAGGGAAAAGTTATTGGACAGTGCCGACATCGGTCACTGTCGTGCGAGGGAAAAAGTTATTAAAGCTGGCTTGGACATAGCAAAAAACATTCAACTTGGTCCATATTTATTTGGTTTTTTTTTTTTAACATAGTATGAGTTTTTAGACTGTGGGCCCGGTGTTTTTACTTTCTTCTTTCTTTCCCTTTACTGCTCTCGATCTAAAATTGAAATTAATGCTAAAGAAAGGTTCTTATAACTTCTTTTGCCATTTTTCTTACTAGTGGATACATGGTCTGTTTAAATCCCATTGTAACCTCATATGAATACATGGCTTATTTACGTGTACAACCCAGTACAATCAGCATATGAATCATTGTAGGATAGAATTTCGTTTATTGGGAATGTACAAAATTGGAAAACTTAAATTACAAAATGTTACATTACGTTACATAACGTCTGGTACGCAAGTGGTTAAAGATCTAGCGTCTCCTAATGTATCAGTAATTATAATTTCATGATAAATACTGGAATTAAACAAAACATCTGCAAAATAATTTAACGATTAAAAAAAATGACACGTTAGCAAAAACCGTTTTTCATTCTATTTAAAATGATTCCCGTTAAAACATTATTGATATAAAACGCGTAATTTTAGAAAATATAAAATGAAAATTGGAATAAAATACTGTCTAACCGGGTTGTAAGTAATGAGGGAGAGAGAAATTCTTGATCCATATTCAAGAGCCCTATTGAATTGAAGGGCTCGGAGCAGAAATGTGACAAGCCACCAGGAGAGACTTTTCGATCAAAATTTTTGTTTCTCATAACTAAAATTGAAATAAACATGACAAGGGATCACGTCATTTAATGAAAAACATAACTGGTTTCAGTATTGCAGAATAAAGAGTGTATAATACTTTTGAAAAAGTCTGCAAATATTTTTTATAAGTTGGAAATTGGCCTATTAAAAATTCACATCAAGCATGTCACATTCTTGCCCCGAGCCCTTCAATTGAATTTCACACAACGTATTTTTGAATCACTTAAATAAATTTATTCAAATTCTTTTGGTACTTTTACTTTCATCAATTACCAAAATATTTGCATAGAGTAATCGTAAAGTGAAGGTTATTGAATTTTTGTTAATTTAAACGTTTTAAGGAGTCTTTACTTAAGTTATTAAAGTTTTCTCCTGGAGGAGGGGCAGTTGGTCCATAAACGTCCTCACGAGTACATATAATATCATTCTAGGATTAGAAATGTGGCTTTTGACAAAGGACACTAACTTCTTGCACACATTTTGATTACTTAACATTCATCTCTCTCTCTCTCTCTCTCTCTCTCTCTCTCTCTCTCTCTTTGTGTGTGTGTGTGTGGTTGTGAGTGACTGGTGTGGTGGGTGCAGGGACTGATTAACCTCTGAAATTAGAGAAAGCTCGGTCTAATTTTGGATCCCCCCCCCACCCCCACTTTTTCGAGGGAAATTTTTCTAAACATTCTGTGCAAATTGATACAGCACTAACTATTGGTAAGTGACCCAGCAGAATTCACATTTAGGTTTATTCCAAAATACCGACTGACAGAAATTTTGTTTATTACTTATGTTGCACTTGAATTCTCGACAAATATGGGTGGTAAAATGATGAATCATATTTGACACTTTATAAAGTAAATTGAATGTCATAAAAGTGCATTGAAACAGAGTTGAATCAAGTCTCTCATTTGAAAAGCTTGTTTATATCTACATTTTATCATATGTATCCCCCCTTTCTATAATTACTTAATTCTTGCAAACATTTTTGTTCAGCAAGTTCTAATCAGGCCCGGATCTGCGTACTCGCAGACCCCCGCAGTGTGGGGGACCCAAGGTCTTAAGAGGCCCAGCGGCTTAAGAAATTGATAGAAAAAAATTGAAAAAAAAACTAGCATCAAGACTTATCAACGTTGCAAATATACACTGCTGATTTCTGGGAAGGGGCTCAACAGACTTTCTTGCAGGGGGCCTAAAGTTTATAGATCCGGGCCTGGTTCTAATATTTGAAATATCTTTAAAAAACGGAATTGAAAGCAGAAACAGGAATTGTTAAGCACAGTTTTACAGTCAAATTTGGGCCCCCTCAAAATTCTGAGGGGAAGCTCAAGCTTCCCGAGCCTTTTGGGTAATCAGGCACTGTGTGTGTGTGTGTGTGTGTGTGTGTGTATGCGAGAGCAAGTAGTAAAAGAACTCTAATGAAATTTAATAACAACCCTGATGAGGAACTAGAGCTGATTTTTAAAATTTAAGCCGTTTCCATGCCTAAATTTCAACGAAACACGTAAAAATAAACTCGGGGATGGTCAAAATGAATTTTTTGACTGTCCACATAACGTACGTAACGTACGTAAACATAAACGTACGTTTATGACGAAAAATCTAATGAAAATTCGCTAATGGATGATTAAAATGGAAATTTAGTTGAAATTTTGGTAAAACAAAATTTTGTGAATACAATCTTTATTTCTCAAGGAAGTTAAACCGCACGACATAAAAGTTTCCCCTTGGGAAGTCTAAAAATGGATGACTGCAGTGCAACCGTTTTCGAATTTGTATTCTTGGGTTTCGCAATAACAACATTTGAAACTTCAGTTTTTGTTTTATTTTATGTCCAGAATAGTTTCTAGAGAAATGAATGCGTGTTTGCAAGAACTAACCTATGCAAAGAAAAATGACTGAAATTCAGTACATGCGTTTGATACATTTAATCTTAAAAATGGAGAGATAACCATACATTTTCAAGGTATTTCTATGAGAAATACCTTTAAGGCAATGTATTTAAAGATTCGATTTATGCATTTATAGTTGGAATTAATTCAACTGTCGTATGGTAGCTAAACTTTCTCAGCAATGGCGCCCACATAAGTGAATCGATTGTTTCAGAAAGGGTACAAGTCCAATGAATTTCCGTAGAACTTACACCCTTTCTGAAATAATCAATTCAAGTAATTTTAGAGGGGCTAAGAAAATGTATAGTCTTTAAAGCTCTAATTTAAAAAGGAAAAAAGTTTACTTTCTTTTTCTTTTTACAAAGTAATAAAAGAAAAATGCATTAGTGATGATTTTCTATTTTAAAATTAGCTTGACCTTTCACCTTTTTAAGGAGAATTCATCTTTTTGTTTTCCTCAGAAGACAGGTAGGAATTTGTTATGCATTGTTGAACTCTAAAAGCAAAACCAATGCAGATTAAAATTAGAAGAATTTTAAAGTAAGGAAGGTTTTAATAACCATCATTAACCATCAACATTTTTTATGTTGAAGTGCTCTACATATTTTCTCTCAAACTTAAATTAAAAAAATGACAGTGCCTATGTCTAAAGGAGGCTATCTCTGCCCCCTCTACTGTCGCACATATTTCTCAGTATCGGAAAAAAAATATTTTAAATTCTTGAAAATATTTTTTTTGCATAAATAATGACGCAAAAAACATTTTTTTTTTCAAACTACGAAAATAGAATTTTCTAAACAAAAGCAATCGAAGAAATGTCGCTTCTTTTGTGAAGCTAAAATTTCCATTACACCATCACCTATAAAAGAAACAATAACAAAAATTAATATAAAACAGAAAAACAATGCAGCTATGGTCCTGATTAAGAAAATATATCAAACATGCCCACTATTTTATTTAGAATCTTTAACTCTTTAACGGCCCATTTTTAGCTCCTTTATTGCTTTTATTTTAGTTAAGTCAGGGGTTCCCAAACTTTTCTGCCTCACAGCACCCTTCTGTAGAATTAGAATTTTCTCACATCACCATAATCTATCTCAATAATGCATACGTACGTGTATATATATATATATATATATATATATATATATATATACACACACACACACAGGGTGTTCCGTTTTAACCTGCAAGACCTTTATTTTCGCAACCGTTATTCCTAGATGTATACTTCCACTTGCAAAATATGTGCAAAATCAGCAGAGTTAAGACGTTGTAAGTTTGAAGTAAAAATTAAAATGAGTCAAAAAATACAAAATGTAACTTTTTATATGGTCCCAGGTCCCCTTACTTATGTTTAGGAAAATTTTAACCATTGAAAAACCATTCCAACAGAAAAAGTTTGAAATTAATGCGACCAATATGTACCGAGATATGAAAAGCAGCGTTTCGTGACTTACACCACTTTTTACTTGCCGTCAATAACACCTTATGGGGAAAAATACAGCTGGCAACAAGTGTTTAAAATTATATGTGAGCAGAGAGTGTGGTTTTTTAATTTGTTCGAGGTTTTATAGTGTATTTTTTGCATATCACGGCATAACATTTGCATTTATTTTTTGAATAACAATGAAAAATATAAGTATCTAGTTTTTCTTACTTTGGTGACCTGTCATTCTTCTGAAAGGGCGATAAGTTCCAATCTCATCTTCTGCATGTTCCCTTAAAACGTTGAAAATGAATATCTCCTTGAGTTTTGGTCGCACAAATGTCAAATTTTTTGTGTCAGTAATAGTTTTCAATGGAGATTATTTCCCTAAAGATAAGTTAGGGACCTGGGGCCCGTATAAAAAGTTTAAATTTTGTACTTTTTGACTTTTTTATTTTTACTTCAAACTTTCGCTATCTTAACTCTGCAGCTAATTTTGGACTTTTTTTTGCAATTGGAAGTATATTTTTTTTTTTTTTTGGAATTCAACAAATGACGCCCCCTAGTTTTGTGACACTATAATAAAAAGTAACGTGTGCAAAATTTGAACTCGATCGGTCAATAATAACACGTGCCCCTGGGCCGTTGAACTTTAACACTTTTGATAATTTTCTCACAAATCTTAGTGTTTTTGCTTCAGACCCAGGCATCGTTTCTCCTAGGTTTGCAAAATAATTTTAGTGAGGTAGCACTAAAATTAATCTTTTTAATTGCATTATATCATCTAAAGATTTTGCGGTGAATAAGAATGAAATAATGCTTTAGAAACTTTTCTTAATCGTACGCTTTTCTCAATGTATCTCGATAGTGTGTATTTTTTTCCGATAGTCTTGAACGGTCTGTAAAATAAATTGCTATGTGACTTATATTTGGTAAATTAGTTGTGAAATTCTTCGATTAATTAATTGTGCTCCTCTTTCAGTTGTATCATTCACAATTTTCAGTATTTTAACAATCTCTCTTCCCTTTAAATAGCTTCCTTCATTTTGTCGTGAATCAGGATCAAATAGGAAAAAATCTTTTAGCATTTGTAACTTATCAAACGGTTTTATTACTCCTAACTGATTCTATAAAGAGGAAGATCTTTACTAAGAAAGTATTCCAAATCATCTACTGTTATCTGAAATTTGTTAAACAGTCATCAGACATGTCTTCCTTATCACAAGCATTTTTTGGATTAGTCTTTTCCTATCTTCAAAGTTAATTCCTTCATCCAATACGGACAAAGCTACTAGTTTATCCCCTAAATACCATAAGTGATTTATGAATTTTCCAATCACTGCTTCTGCTGCATGTTTGTCGTCATTTTGTACGCTGCTAGGTTTTCAGACATATTATATTATTCAAAGGAGCCTCGATTGGGTTGCTGCGAAAAACCATATCTTCATACGGCATTTAATCGTAAAACAGCTTTGTAAAACAGCATTGAAGGGCTTTCTTTTCATGTAAGGTCAATTTAAATTGTTTCCTAAATATAAAAATTTTCAAACAAAAATTCCTTTTGCCACCCATGTGGCTCAGGGATAAGCTCCAAGTTGCCAAAAACATATCCCTATAGGATTAAATTCACCAGGAAATATTATTACAAGTTATGAGAATTCTCTGTAATCTTCCTTATCACAAGCATTTTTTGGATTAGTCTTTTCCTATCTTCAAAGTTAATTCCTTCATCCAATATGGACAAAGCTACTAGTTTATCCCCTAAATACCATAAGTGATTTATGAATTTTCCAATCACTGCTTCTGCTGCATGTTTGTCGTCATTTTGTACGCTGCTAGTTTTTCAGACATATTATATTATTCAAAGGAGCCTCGATTGGGTTGCTGCGAAAAACCATATCTTCATACGGCATTTAATCGTAAAACAGCTTTGTAAAACAGCATTGAAGGGCTTTCTTTTCATGTAAGGTCAATTTAAATTGTTTCCTAAATATAAAAATTTTCAAACAAAAATTCCTTTTGCCACCCATGTGGCTCAGGGATAAGCTCCAAGTTGCCAAAAACATATCCCTGTAGGAGGAAATTCACCAGGAAATATTATTACAAGTTATGAGAATTCTCTGTAATCTTTCTTAATTCCGCTTTTTACGAACAATAATATGTCATCAACTTCGTCTTTTGGAATTTAAGTGGTATGTGTACTTGATTGAAATGTTATAAGTTCTGAATGATGGAGATCTTTCCACAAAATTTTGAAGTGCTTAAATAATTGAATATCTGATCTAGAACTAAGAAAGGCAAGAACTTCTTTAAGGACATACTCTGCAGTACGATTTCAAGTGCGTGATGATGGCAATCCAAATGTCATATATCACCGTTCAGTTTTTGCTCTAAAAAATTGCATGCACAATTTATACGGTTGGTATTGCAAGTCGTTGTATCAAACACTACAGCTAGAACAGTTAGCAATAAAGAGCTATCATCCAAGACATCATATACAACTGAAGAAATATCTAAGACATTCCGAGTAGCTGTTCAATATTAGGACCTGAAGCTGTCACGGTAATCCTGTCGGGGTTCTATTCCTAGTTACATCTGGATGTAGCTTTGTATCCCAGTGAATAACTACAAAATCTAAATTTACATTCATGAAATTTAATTTTACCTCTCGAAGCTTTTTTTTTTTTTTTTTTTTTTTTTTTTTTTTTTTTGCTCTATTAAGGAATGTACCATTGATCACTATGTCATTTGGATTTAAATTTACTGCATCTACATAGGCTGTAAATAAATGAACAACATCTTTATCCCTAATATGGCATTTTTCTAACAGTGATTGAAAGTCGAGCAGATATCAATAGTTGTCAAGCTTTTTTGCATTGTGGTAGACCAGCTGTAGAAAACAAAAGTTCAACATGTTAAAATAGATACCCATTTCGGTTTCTAAATCTTGTGAATCGTAAGAATTTGATGATAATAAGACAGTGTTACTACTATGTGCAGAAATAGAAGAAAATTAATTTAAAGTATAGATTTCTACAATGTTCCGATCTGGAGGTTTTTTAAATTTATATTTTAGTTATGGAAAATACAGTATATTTTTACTATCTTCTCTATCTAATATATAGAAGAAAGTATTGGATTCGTGCAAATTTTCGAATTTCGAATTTTGACGGATTCGAACGTTTTGAGGTGTGCTGAGTCCATTCCGACTATTTTTGGAAAATGTCTGTCTGTATGTGTGTGTGTATGTGTGTGTGTGTGTGTGTATGTGTGTGTGTATGTGTGTGTGTGTCACGTCTGTGTGTGACCAGTTTTTTGTGGCCGCTCTACAGCAAAAACTGCCGCATGAAATTGAACGAAATTCGGTACACATATGTGCCCCTATGTGAACTTTTGCCCATTGGTTATTGGCGCGAATTCCTCCAAGGGGGGTGGAGCAATGGGACTTTTTTGAGTTACGCGTGCTTGCTATTCCTCAGGAAGTAACTGGCGGAATCAAACAAAATTTGGTCCATATGTTGCCCCTAACAGGAGCAGGTGCTGATTCAATTTTGGTGTCAATAGCTCAAACGGGGGTTGAGTTATAGAACGCTTTTTGTCGTCAATTGTGACTGCTGTATCTCAAGAAATAACGAATGGAATCAAACAAAAATTTTTTGACAAGTAGCCCTTAGTGGGTATAAGAGCTGATTTTATTTTGGTGTCAACAGCTAAAAAGGGGGTAGCGCAATCGCCCGTTTTTTTTTTCCATTGTGAGTGCCCTATCTCAAGAAGTAATGCTACGTTCTAGTTGAAATTTGGAATATATGTGAATCCATACGTAAACAGGCTTTGGTTCAATTTTGACTCCAATCGCTCCAAGAGGTGTTGATTTTTTTTTTTTTTTTTTTTTTTTTTTTTTTTTTTTTTTTTGCGAATAAAAATAGTTTTATTAATGCAACAATAAGAAAGATAAATCGTAATAGATTGTCGTCTGCGTATTTCTCGTGATTTTAATTGTATGGAAATGATCGGAAATATTATCTCAATGATTTAAAATTTTTAACTGTTGCCATCTTATGTTTGTTAATAAATAAAATATTCGTAATTAATTCAAGTAAGGCTTTTAAAGTAACTTTCAATTTTCGCTCTTTGTTTTGTTTTTACAATAATTCAGACATTGGGATGGTCGTCAAGTTTTTGCATATGTAATTTTGTTTTTGTTAGGAATATTGCTTCCTCGTCAAGCATGGGGAGGGATCAGAAAAAGGAAAAATATAGAAGAAAGTTTCGTGATGGCCACAACATACTAGTTATGTTAGGAGTAATCGAGGATTTTTCGAAATTATATTTTAAAAATTAAAAATTGCATAAGCATTTAGGTATGTTTATAACTAAACAACAGCAAATCAAAATATAATTGCAATTACTTATATTTACAGCATTGAAAACTTGCGACACCTATTGCCACACCTATGTGGCAATACCTACCTCTATTTGCCACACCTATTACATACACAGGGAATTTTGTAAATCAACACCCCCAAAGCCTGGAGGAGGCAATTTTTTGTTGTCAAAGGCCGTTCATTAATGGCCTAGGCCATTCACTAATGGCCTATCGAATCCCTTGTGTCCATCTTGATGGGAAGAAACGTTCCCATGCCGCTTGGTTTGAACAAGCGCAGAACAGCGGTACGCTTGACCCAAGGCCATTGGTGTACATTTTATTCTCTGTAACGTGTTAAATTTTACAGGATGAAAGTGAGAGAATGGTCGGTCTGGAAGTAGCAGCACCTATTGAGGTTCAAAATTACTCTAAATATAAAACGTTAGAATATTTTTACATAAAAATGAGAAAATCCGCAATTTTTTCTTCGAAACTCAAAGAAGGGGGCCCTAGGGGCACGTGTTAATATTAATGGATTGACTTTAAATTTTGCAAGGATCATTTATTTGTACAATGGAACAAATTGAGGGGGCGTCGCGTAAAATATCTGCAACTTCAAAAATAAGGACCACCCTAATATATATATATATATATATATATATATATATATATATATATATTTGTCAGTGAATGACCAACCACTGGACAAACACAGCATTTTCTATTATTCGAGCAAACCTAACCTGGCAGCATCGTGAAAGTCACGCTGGTCCTAATCACAGCATTACTCCTCTGCCACTGCCAGGTTTGGATTGCCCCAACGATAGTCGTAAAGCTCAAGATTACAAGATTAGCACTCGCCAATCATCAATTGAAAATGGCTACCAAAAAATCAAGCCTCACTCGCCAAAAGTGGCGACCATGTGTTTCTTTATTCGTGAAAAGTCATATTTTATATCGTGCTACGACAATACGTTTCCGATCCTGAGTCGTTAGCGTGCCAGTCGACTCTACCTTGGCATCGTAATTTGGAGCAGACTCCCTTAAGATTATTTATTTTTTGGGCTCAATATACGTTTTTTTTTTTTTTTTTTTTTTAATTTTATTTATTATTATTAAATGGCTGTCAAAAGTGGCCACCATTTTTTGTTACTTTAGTAGCCAGCGGCTTCTATGAAGAATTCCTAGTCTAGAGCTAAGCAGGGTTTGCCAACTGCTCCGCATTTCGCGGAGTTGCTCCGCAAACGTAACGAAACTCCGCAACTCCGCGAAGAAGTTATTTTGCTCCGCAATTTCCATTTGGTCTCAATTACAAGCAAGCTTACCAAAGATTTTAATAAATTTATTTTTATTATGTTTGGCTATTTATTACAACAAGCATGTAAATGTGGGGAATTAAAGATGCTTATACTCAAAGTATGACATAGTGTTTAAAGCTGTTTTATTAATTTTAAAAAATTATTTTTTTTCTAGCATTTAAAATGATTATCAACCCTCAAAAACAATTTCAGATAAAAGGTTTAATTTTTTGGTATTTATTTTTATGCAAGAAACCGAGCTGCTTCGAAAAAATTTCAAAATGCTCCTCAAAATCACCACAGACGCTCCTCAAATAGTTTCTTCAGGGTTGGCAACCCTGATATAGTCGCTTTCATTTTGGAAAAGAAGTTACTACTTCCAGTTCTGCTAAGAAAAAACATTGTGAACTTAAAAAAAAAAAAATGATAGAAGCTGTTCACTGACTATTCATTCACTGGTGTGTGTACACTATTTTTCGTTACTTTTTGACCCCGAAAGGACCGACGTGATTCAAGTCAGGAACTGCCGGAACATAGCTTCAGATGACGTGAATTCCCGCCCGTTGAGCGGAATGTGTTGCTGTAATGAATCCGGTAGTACATGCAAAACGGTCCGCCCCGCCCAATCCGGTAACCGGACAGCGGAATACAAACGAAGTAGTGGCTGTCCCGCAGGAGCCGAGCACTTGCGTGCCGATTCACGTGGATTAAAAATGAAATGCCAAATGACCCTCACACAAATGAATCCCTTGAGAAGGCAAACCACCACTTCCGTGATAGAAGACCAACTAATTCTGAGGGCTGTTGTTCCGGTAGCTCTACAAATTATATTTAAAATTAGTTCCCGGATGAGGCACAGGCTTTTATTTTCACAATAAAAATGCAGCATCGCTCTGGTAATAATCTTAAGGTAAATTTGACGAAAAGAATTGAACGTACGAGTATGTTGGAAATTTTCTCTCTGTTTACAGAGTGATTGAAAAAGTGAACGCTAAAAGAATCGCGAGAAAGAGACGATAAAAAACTCTGAATTAAGACTATGAAAGCGTATTAACTAAACATTAATACACAAAAAATTGAAACGAGGACTTCGAATAACATATTCAGACATAAACTAGAGCCGAGATGTTCAATGCAAGTCGATTATTTTGCTATTCAATCTCACGAAAATAGCACAAATCATGTCCACACATTTGACATTTTTAAATCCATTTTTAATAATTACTACCAAAAATTAGACACTTTTTTTATATAAATTCTCCATTTAATTTTTTAGATTATTTGAGTTTTTTTTTCTTACTTCACTTTTAAATATCTAGTTGAACACGGTTAATATGAAATTCCAAAAACCCACGAATTTGTTCGTGTTAGCCGTTACTCGTATTAACCATTTATATATAACGTTGTAAAAATTAAAATTAAAAAAAAAAAACAATGCGAAACGCACATTCAAAAAGAATTAATACTTATTACTACTAATACATACATTGTAACCATATTACCAGTACCCCCCATTAAGAAATATTAAACTGACTTCTTAAAATTTAAAGTTTTTGGAAAAGAAGGATGATAAAATTTACAATAGAGGGACAGGTGGTAATCCTAAATAAAAGATAGATTATTTAATCCCCCAAGCAAACTGCTATGTTCTCAATTAGACCGATCTGTGGGATTTATTCTGTATACTAAAAGTCTCAAGAATTTCTTTTTCGGTAGACTTTTCCAACCTCACAAAATATTGAACAATATCTTTAAAAAAAATAGGGAAGACTGGGGATACATGATCCCATAGCCAAAAATGTACTAAAATCATTAAATAGAGATTTGAAACCTGAGAATTGTGTTAAAGTTATACTTGTTCATAAAATCTGGCGACACTTTCTTCTTTTCAGCCATTTTGTTTTAGCTCAAGAAATGATTGTCTGAATATGTCAAGGGAAATATTGTTTTAGGAAAGCATTCTGAAGTTTACATTGTCCAATATATATACAACTTAAAAAAATACTGAAGTGTAATTTTAAAGTATATACAGTCTTTTATAATTGACTGACATATTTTTAGCAAATTGCCACTGATTGTTAATAATATAACAAGTATGTTTGTAAAAATCGCATATTAGGGATACTTGATCCCTTCGTTTAGAGGGATGCATGATCCCATTAATCAAGTATCCATATGACAATATAAACACAATGAAAACAGTATAACTGTTGTTTATTTAGTTGATATTAACTTATAAACATTCAAAAACATATTAACATAAAAAAAATTTGTCATAGTATGAGTAATAGATTTATATAATCATTGCAGTAAAAATGCTAAACAATAAAAATATCAGTTCGCACTTGTAACCCACATAACCCCTTTCAAACATCTCAACATAAACTAACTCTACTGATGAGTTATGTTTTGATCAGCCAAATGAGCTTGAAAAAGTTGAAATAGATGTCAAATCCTTGTTAGAATGAAAAAAAAATGATTTTGCTATCGTTAGATTTACATCAAAACAGTTAGTTGCCCATTATGTAGACCCATTAGCGGATAGAATACTAAATTGGATTTCTAGAGTTTGAAATAAGTTTTCTAAAGCGATAAGGTAACATGCTTAATCAATCTATTTTTCCTGAAAATTTGACAGAAGTGTAGTAAATGAGAATGAATGTGTTACGTTGCACACATCCAGATTGGTTGAGTTGAACTTTAAGAACTACAGCAAACGAATTGTTCGCATTTGACTTTTCAGGTTCTGAAAATATAAGCTAGGCTTTCTATTCTTTTCTATAAGTATGCTGATACTTACATTTTTCTATCCCTCTTTTTTAAAATTAATTCAATTGATAAAACACTTAATTTTCCTATTGCAAGACAAAAAGCAAATAAGTTGATCTTTGTGCTTGTTGTCCTTTTTCTTTTTTTATTTGTTGTAATTTGAGTTTAATTACGCTACTTTAAAAAAATTGTTAGTTTTATCTAAGAAATATACTGTTCACAACTGTATAAGAGAATAAGTTACTGATCAAAAGCATCATAAGTTCATTTAAGTTGTGTACATTTTTTTTACAAATGGTCCTAGTGGAGTTTAAAACACTGTTATTTTGTGTTAGCTTTATTATAATTTAATTAAAAAATTAGAACTAGTGTTATTTTTTAGAAACATTATGTAGAAAACTAAAATCCGTAAATAAAGTTGATCTAAAGAAAAGTTTTTGTATTTTCTCAGTGGGATCAAGTATCCCCCATGAAGGAATCGTGTATCCCTTGATGTGGGGATACATGATCCCTTTATAAAGTTATTGAAAAAAAATTATTTTACCAAAACTATCTGTTTGATTTCAACTAAAAAAAAATACTGTCAGATAGAGAAAAAATTATCTTTCTTGACCTGTTTTTTTGGAAAAATACTGATAATTTACAGTCGAGAAAAAAATTGAAAAGTAAAGTGGGGATCAAGTATCTCCAGTCTTCCCTATAGCATTCAATTGCTAAACTCCAATGGAAAGGTCAGAAAGTTTTGCCCGTCTTAGCCGAAAAATCATTTCCACGTTCGTAAAATGCGTGAAATTTTTAATGTAATTAAATAATAACCAAACTTAACTAACAAAATGATCGTTTTATCCTTGATTTTGCACCGTGGTCATATTGAGAGATATCAACAGTATATTCATGGCGAGACGGTGGAATTCATGCCAAATTTTTTCAGAACTTCTCCTTAAAAAGTCTCTGAGAAAGACCCATGGAAGATTCAAAAATGCAAATGTTTGGTTTTACTTGGTTTGTGTTTGGGTTGTTGTGAACCAGCCTTTTATGCACTGATGAAAGGGCTTGTTTTTATAGCCACGAAACAGCTGCTTGCTTAGTTTTTGACTCTATTTATCTCTTTCACTAGTACTTTTTATTCAGGTTATCTTGTTTTATTCGTTGCTTATATACTGCTGATGACAAGCACAGAAGTCGGTTTTGCACTTTTCATCAAAATTGAGTTATTGTTGTTAGGTGCTTCTTTATAATATATTTTACCTTATACAATGTTTTGGGGGTCATTTGTAAATGGGAAGTTTTTTTTGTTTTTTTTAACGTGAAAAAGTGGCATAGGAATCAAACTATGGCTGCGTAATACTATAAAAATCAGATTCTTATTTTGATCTTAACTGCAGATACGACTTCTATGCTTAGCACGGCAGTGTATATGTTACCGCATAAGACCGAAATTTGTGATTGTCGACTTTTACCGGTGATTCGGAAATATTCCGTTTTCCACGATGTCTTCAGCATATGAATGTTGATATTCACCAGCTAGTTGAACAGGTTTCGGACTTTCACCGCAACATATTCACACATTCATTCAAAGAGATAGAGAACGTATCGTTTCCCAGGACTATTACATTATCATTATTGCTTTAAAAAGTTTTTCATTTTGAGTCCAGCCACGATTCAAAATAAATGCCAGGTCATTCCATCGTCTACCATCTGTTTATTAAAATCAATATCCCGAAGTATCCATTCTTTCCAGACCTCATCAAAAATTCACAATAACGACCTCCCAGGGCCATAAAGAGACAGGAATTCATTCGATAACTGTTTAATGAACCGTCGTTTCAAAAGTAAATTTGGAAACATTTTACTGATGCGAGAAACATTTGGTCACTCATATTTGATTCTGTCTTTCTCCTTTCCGCAAAGGTAATCGTTAATGGATTCAAGAATCTAAAATTTTCTCAGATGCTTCGAATTAAAAGTGCGCATTGAACAGTAGGGTAACGACCCCAGTAATAGACATGCTTAAGACATCGCTCTCAGGTTAACCCAATTTTCCCAACCTTTTGTTTAGACTATTTAAACTATTTTTCTCGCATGCAACTACATCTCATCTAACGTTCGGTTGCTTCTGGATCCTCTGAATTAGTTAATACTATTTTTATTTGCTCAATTTCGGAAAAAAAAGGTCCAACCCTCAGTAACAGGCACCGACAATTCTGATGATACCCAATAACAGATAGGATGAGGAAAGGATGAGTAATGGACAGAATTCCCCTTTTCTTTTCAAAATGTTCAAAAGTTCTTTATTTTCAGAACTAAAGCCTTATTACAGTGGGTGGCCAAATTATTATGTACACTACTCAAATTCTCGTATTTTCACGTTTACACTCATTTTTTTTAGAAATAAATCCCGAACCATATTTTTTTTTAACCCTGCATAGCATTTGGTATCATTATTACTGTTTTTAGAAGTAGTAACTATACCAGACTGCGTCAGTTTACAAATATCTGAGGTTATTCCAATTTTAGTCTCTAGTGGAAATAAAACTGCTGTTGCCGTGAGGTTATATAAAGTATTCTAGAATTATTTTTTCGAAAGTTTTGGTGTCTGCTATAGTTAATACGTAAGTAACACTTATTAATAAAGCAATGTTGCTACATTTCGTGATTAAATTTCAATATTTGATTTATATTCTTGTTTGATATTGTCAAAACTGTTTTTTTAAGAGCGGGCAATGCTTCAGACCTTAGAGCAGGAATAAGTAAATGGAGGGAGCCTAGTCCAATCATTGGCAAAGCTAAAGCTTTGGCAAAAGACCCCAAGTCACGTGACTCAACAACGACGAATGGTTGAATGTTATGCATGACGCTTTCGAAAGAAAAACCTTTTCTTCCAATGCTTTGCTTTAAAATATATCATGTGATTTGGGGTCTTAGCTTCACGAATGAAAGTTTTCACTCCCTCCATTTTATCTCTCCTCAATGCTTCAGACACGTCTTCTAGAAAATTTAGGGAAATAAAAGCATTACTCCTCCCCTCCTTACATTTCTAGAAAGGTATAGCAAATTTAATGGGTGTTTCTAAGTCAGTAGTTAGTAGTCATCAAAAGCTTAAAATTGACCAAAACAAGTCACTAAAAGCAGATCGCGTAGATAAATGTAACAGAATACGCTTCACTGCGCTCTGCTTCTGCGGCCGTAGAAGCAGAGATATATGCTTTTCGGACATTTAACATTCTCTAAATAACATTCTTGATTTAACAGCTTCGCTGACAAAAGAAACTTTTTTCGACCAAAATGCTAAAAGTGGGAGTCGTCGGAGAAGCATGCCTATAAAACACATAACTAATCAAAATAATATAATTATTTGTTAACAGCACCACGTACAAATAGTTCTTGCACGATTCCAGTCCTCAACAGGCTTTTTTTTATTATTATTATTTTACCCACTTTGTATAAGCTTTTTCTCAGCTTCGGTGCTGCGTGGTTTTTTTTACTCTACGACCACTCGCCTCTGGACAGTCCTGGTGGAAACTTCAATGCCCTGTTCATTCGTAAGTAAGACGGACTACACTCCTTTTGCGATTTTTAAGGGAAATATCGGTATTTGTGGCCAGTACGAGCATTGATGTGTTTTCTGTCATTGTGTGTACATTTCAATAGTCGTTTTCAAATTAATGGTATCAAGTAACACTTTGCTATTTAGCTTCAGGATAGAATTGAGTTTAGACTAGGACTTTTGATAAATTAAAAACCTTTACATCTCATTTTCTCATCAAGTGATAGAACTGGGACAAACTTCATCTTATGCATAGAAGAAAGCTCTTTCATTCGACTTTGAATGTTTTAGGGTGTAGAAAATATTTCATCCCTTGCTATTTATGTGAAATTTTAGTTTCAAAAACTAATTCCAAGAACACAAATTCGAAATGTATATATATATAACACTTCGAGGTGCGAACTCCCTGGATGCGAGTATAAGTAATTGTGTGCGAAATTTCAAGGCTGTCGGTGCTGTTGGGATCTCTGAATATGGGACAACCACAAATACTACTACCTTTGACAAAACTTTCTTTTAATATTCAAACGCATTTTTTTATGAATTCTCTTTCTCAGTGCAAGACTTCATTAACATTCTGTATACTTGTCCCATCTTGTAGGCAGTATACCATTTCTTAAAAGAAATCCGAACGCTAAGTTTGGATATAAATAATAAGAATTTTAGGCGGGTAAAACTAATGTTGCTGTGGCCAGGGTTCGCCTATATATATCAGTCGATATATATCATGATATGTATCAGGATATATATCCGATATTTATTTTGAAAATATCATGATATTTTGATATTTTTGATATTTATTTTTCAACTACCATATTTTCAATATACAAATTATATTACTTAGAGCAATATTGTTCATTTATTATTAAAATAATCAAAAAGTTCTGTACTATATTGATTTGATGTATTAATACAGAGTTAATATAACAGAATAATATAGTTTTCCTTTTTTATTTTATATTCAGTAAATTATTAGTAATGTAACACTTTTAAAGCATAGTAAAAATGCCTAATTAAATATTAAACGTTGGTCCGAAAAAGGAAAATGTTTTATGACTGTGCACCGACTAATCCATATTATTTATTTCTGAATTATATAACTGTGTAAAAGTAGCTAACAGAAAAAAAAATGAGTAAAACAGCTAATGCTAAATGAACTCCATTAAAACTGATAAAAATGTTAAATGAAATATTAGATATAAGCAATGAAAGAAACCTTAAACATATTGTAATAACAACGTAAGGAAATAAAGAGTGATTTGAGGATGCATTTACTATTTTGAGGACTTCAGTTTGTGCTGAATGAAAATTTCGGATATTTATCAAAATATCCGATATATATCAAAATATCGGATATTTTCGATATTTTCTAAAATATCATAATATTTTCAAACCCTGGCTGTGGCCCATGAATACAGTGCAACCAACTAGTGTTGTTCAAAGTGAACTTTATGAGCCAATTGGTATTTACCAGGCAGTGGTGGAAGGTTATGAACAGCCACCACGAGGTGCCCCGGTGTTTCAAATTCATTTGAATTCAATAAAGTTTTAGGCTTAAAAATAAGAATTTTTTCACACTTGGAAGAGAAAAGGGGAATTCTGTCCATTACTCATCCTTACCTTACCCTATATGTTACTGCGCATCATCTGATTTTTCGGTGTCTGTTACGGGGGGTCGGACCTTTTTCCAAAATTGAGCAAATTAAAATAGAATTGACTAATTCATGGGATCCAGAAGCAGATGAGTTGCATGAGAGAAACATAAAAGTGTACTTACATTAAAAGGCTCAGAAAAGTAAGTTAACCTTAGAGCGATGTCTTAAACTTGTCTGTTACTGGTGTCGTTACTCTAAATGTAGAACTCATAAGAAATTTTGAGAAAATTTAAGATTTTTTCGTGCTATATTACTTTTTCCGAACAATTGGAATATTTAAGGACTCTTAAGGAGATGACGGACCCTGATCCACTTTTGTCTCCAGGAAACGGTGTCGTGTGGATTTCCATAATCGAGCGATATTTATCATAAAACGAACCAGAGATCGTTTTCGTCGAATGAATAACGGCCGAGAAGTTCCGACGGATATAGGATCTGTGATTCGGAGACGATGAAGGATGATTTAGACTGGCCATAATTGGACAGATCGATCGGATTATTTTCCACTTCTGCCTAGGACTTTCTTCATTAATATCCATCATGAAGCATCCATCTTGTTGCACTCGAATGTTCTTGGATAGCAGGTGAATTGGTCACTTGAAGAAAAGCGTTGCACGTTAAAATTATAATAAATTGGTGAATTGGTCCCTTGAAGTAAAGAAGCATTTGTTAAAAAGCTTTTCATGCTAAAATTGTAATAAACTAGCTGACCCAGCAAACGTTATTCTGCCATATAAATATTTTCTAGTGAATGTTTTGGTTGTTAATTAAAAAATAACGAATGTATTGTAAGTTTGTGGGAATGAGATCTTTGACAGAAAGAGGGGTGGAAAGCTGTATGTAGACGATGATCACCGATAAAAACAAACAAAAAAAAAACATTTATTTTCTCAAGACAGTAATACACACACACAGACAAAATTTTTGTATCGTTCAAAATTTGGCACGCACTGCTTTGTAATACTAAACAAATGCAGAATAAAATATCAAAATGACGCGACGCTCGGGGAAAACGTCGGTAAACTCTCAATGATTTTTTTTTTTGGGGGGGGGGGGTAATTCCACGAAAATGTCAACCTGCAGGCCAAAATTTCAAACTCAATCAATATTAATGTGCTATACATAATTTTAGAGATAACATTCTCAAATTTTCGAACCTCGTAAAAGGTTTTTCAAGATGGATGCCGTGTGTAGAGTAATTACTGCTTGAAAATCTTCAACAATAACATGTTAATTTTAACTATAAAGCATTCAAGAAATACGACCTGTAATTTTTAGCATACATTCGATGTAAATATTTTTTTCAGTTATTGGTTACATTTTGAGATTTCAGTTTCTTTAATTTCTTTCATCGAATTTTAATTTTATCCCGTTGAGCCTCATTTGAATTCTGTGTTAAACGGCCTGTTACGTTCGTCACAAAACGTCGTATTTTCCCTTCCGCACTTTTTATAGGGTTATAAAAATAAAATTTTTACTTTATTCACTTCCCAAGAGCTTCTTGGAATTCATTTAAAATGTTGAATTTTCATTAAATTATTTACACAATTAGCTATCAACGTGACGAACGTTACGTATTGATTGTGACGAACGTAATCGCTTGAAACAAACACCGCATCTTTCGAACGTTTAGTTCAACAAAAAAATAAATGAAATGTATATTTTGAAATAGTTGTTTTTTCAATGTTACTCTGTAATATTTTGTAATTTTTGCAACAATTAACTCGATTTTCAACACATATTTGTGGAATTTTCTTGGGTTGCATTTTATAAAAAAAAATCGGCAGCTCAAAAAAAGAGAAAGAGAGAGAGTTAAACAGAGTAAAAATGGCAGGTAAACAAAAAGAAAATGACAAGAAAAAAAGCAGCAGAGCGTATACGAATATTACGGCAAAACACACACACACACACACACACAACGATTAAAAAAATAAAATAATAAAAAAAATCAAGAAGACTGAGGAATCGAAAATGAGAAATCAGGAGATGAGAATCAATTGTAGAGAAGTTAGTAAGCTAGCTTTGTATAGAGTTGTAAACCAATGCAACTTCGCCTTTCTCAACCTGCTAAGTTTACGGAAAGATTTAAAAAGCACGCTCTTCCATGTAGTACCAGGAAAAAATAGGCTTTTATATGTTATCTTACTGAATAATAATATTAATATTGGAATTACTGTGGCAGAGAAATGAAAAATAATAGTAATAATCAAGTTAATTTTGATAATAAAAGTTAATAAACTAAATTCAAGGCTAAACCTTAACGATGTGGATTACGCTCTTGAACTTGAATCAAAGAAATCCTCGAAAACCTGCATTATTTGAAACGTTTAAAGTGACTAAAATTCACAGATGTATGGTTACTTAAGACTTGAAACTAAATTACTAATTTTATTAACAAAATTTATTTTAAACGCTATCATTTTTAATTTTTTCCGGAAACAATTAAAAAATAACTACATAACTTCCGTCACACAAAAATGTTGGGGATCTGATAAGCAAAGCTCTCGCACAAAAAGTTTCACTTCAAAACAGAGGAGAAAAAAGTAAAATTTGCACAAAGCCAATAAAAAAGCATTTATTTAATCTATGTTGAAAAATTCTTGATATAAGTGTTACTTTTAAGACAAAGTATCAGTGCTTACTTATTAATTAATATTTAAACACACAACGGTCTAAAAAAACTACACGAGTCATCACCGTGACGAACGTAACTTCAGAGTTGCGCTCTTCAATGTTACGCTCGTCACACGTCATATTTTAAAGAAATATTCATTTCTGTTACATTATAAGAAAAATTTGTATTATTCTACATGTACATTAAAGTTGAGGAATGAAAATAACGTATTGCACTGTTTTTACAATAATATCTGCCTAAAATTTAGAGAAATTGAGAGCTGAATTTCATGTTGCAAATTCAAGGTTGCCAAAATGTTATGTTCGTCACACTATAGTTATATACTTAGTTTCAAAAACCAATGTATGTGATTTATACTGTGTTTTATTGCATGAATATTACAGAAATTTTATTCTTTCACAAAATTCCACAAAACTACAAGTAAACGATTGTTCGATGTTTTAAACTCGTGATATGCAACAAAACAGAGTCTCTGAATGTTACGTTCGTCACTGTGAAATGACCCACCTTCTGTTTGTTTACAAATAAAATGTATGTAATTAATTTAAGCAAGGCTTTTACAATGATTTTCAACAATGGTTTTTACTATGATTTTCAACAGTGGTTTTTACAATGAATTTCAATGGTTTTTACAATGATTTTCAAAAAAGGTTTTTACTATGATTTTCAAAAAAGGTTTTTACTATGATTTTCAACAATGGTTTTACAATGAATTTCAACAATGGTTTTTACAATGAATTTCAACAATGTTTTTTTACTATGATTTTCAACAATGGTTTTTACAATGAATTTCAACAGTGGTTTTTACAATGAATTTCAACAATGGTTTTTACTATGAATTTCAACAATGGTTTTTACAATGAATTTCAACAATGGTTTTCAAAAAAAAAGTTCTGCATAAAGACACCCTGATTTCCTGGCGGTATGAATTATACTTAATGATCTTTTCTCATACCTACCAAATACACTTAAAAAAATTCATAAAAATCGGTCGAGCCGTTTCGGAGGAGTTCAAGCACTAGCACCGTGATATTAGATCGGATAACAGGTGGATTGGTCACTTGAAATGAAGAAGGCATTTATTGACAAGTATTGCATGTTGAAATAATAATAAATTGGGGCCATTCCGCCGTCACGTGCGAGACAAAAATACGCTTAACTTTCATTAACATTTTGTCATATCTCTTATTATTTTAGTGAAACAGGGGTAAGAAATTTTTTAATCTTTACATTTGATACAAAGATACTCGTGACACAATTAGATTTTAATTAAACAATTTTGTTACTTAAAATAAGATTTATTTACATGCGTCACGTGCGGGACATCCAAAGTCAACCTCTGGGAACCATTGAGAAGGAATACTAATGGAGGAAGCCATAGCAAATGTCTCAGTGAAATAAGCTTGGGACCCAATGTTTCCCAGGTCAGGTGACTTGTTTGGCTGGGAAGTTGTCGCGTTTTGGCCCGCAATCGCTCTTTTAGCATTAAATATTTTTCAGACGACGCTACGGCGCTTATTATAAAGTCAGGGCTACAAATCAGAGCAACTCTGGCTCCAACTCCTTTACCGCATAATAATAAATAAATAACGGATACAAATACAGGCCTATCATTCAAACTACCTCTTCCCACTTCTTTCCAGATTTAAAAATATAATGTAATTGCATTTTTCATGTATTTTGATGTTTATTCCCTGAAATGACGGGCATGTACAAATAGTTTAAAGTGTTCTGTTATTGACTGAAAATTTATGGATTCATATGTATTGTAATCAATGTTTTGAAATGATTTCATACGCAGGCATACTAGTATTTAAATTGAAGCATAAAAATAGCAAATCTTTATTCTTGCACATCTGCTGTTCACAGGAGCTTGGCGAGAAGATACTCGCCAGCAAAGCAAATGTACACAAAATGCTTAGGAGCCGTTAAAATAATTACTAGTTAAGTAAAAAGTGTTTTTATGGAACTAAAATGTTATTTGCACTCAAGATATACAATGTTTTATAACATTTATAGGTAAAATAAGTACAAAAATTTAAATATTATAGGCAACTGTGGAATATGTACTCGTTGAATGCATATAAATGTTATTTTTTCTTGATTTAGAAGTAAAAAACATTCGTACATGCTAGGGAAAAGTTACTGGACCTCCTGGTGTGGCTTTTTCCTCACAGTTTACAATGCTAGAATACTGCACTGTTGCTGTAAATCTAATTTTTCCCTTCTACAGTTAAAAGTTGTTATCATGCATGGCTTCAGCTAACGAAAACTTCTTCAGTGGTTACGGTCAACTCGAAATTGCTCCCCAGGTTACATGGTACTGTTGCCGTATCGAGATAGTAGGGTTGCACTCTCTTCATCTATTCCTTCTCAATGCTGGTAACTTGCTTATGAATAAGCTAATATTTTTTCTCTAGTAGATTTTGAAAGCTATGGCTCCAACGTAAAGGAAACATATCTCATTAGCTCAGAAATAATTATTTAAACCATTAAAAAAATATGTTTTTGCCCATTCCATTGAAAATGGTCATTTTGTCCCGCACGTGACTGTTCTTATATTTTACAAAAAGGAAATAATTTTTGAAGAAAGTTTTTACTTAAGAAGTCACACATGCGTTTGTGATTTTTTAAGCATTAAAATTTTGTTCATCATCCTTTTAAACTATTATTTTTTATGAAATATGCGAAGCGTCACGTGCGGGACAAAATGACCGTTTTCCGAGGAATGACCCTTGGATAACAAAGGGATTTGTTATTTGGCTGACGTTCGACGAGCTCGACCGGTAGCGCCCGGTTAGTTAATCACGTGACCGCTAATGATCACATGCTCCAATCCACCAATCAACAGCTTAAAATGGTAACCGGTAAGGTAACCGATAGATGATAGACCGCTGCGGTTTGTAACCGGTTACTTACCGGTCGACCGGTGAGGTTCGTCGAACGCAACCTTGGAGTGAAGAAGTCATCTATTGAAAAACGTTACATGTTGAAACTGTAATAAATTGTAACAGGTATATTAGTCACTTGAAGTGAAGAAGGTATCGAAAAGCGTTGTAGGTAGGAATCATATAAAGTGGACCGTGGGGCTAAATATAATGCATGCGACACGTTCTGTGCTGTAGTACAAGGGCGTATATATAGGGGGGCAGTGGGTCCCTTCTAAAATCAGGAAAATAAATAAAACTAAAACTCAGTTCGTTGACTTACATTCACAAATAATTTTAGAACTTTTAACTTCAAAAGAAAGGGGGGGGGAAATACCTCACGAAACAAAAGATGCCGGCCCGGCGTCTGGACGTGCTAAGCGGTAACTTTTAATCTCTTCACCAATGGCGTAAAGAAAGACTAGGTGCCCCGGGTCGGATTTAGGGCAGATAGTCGGGGTCCGTGTCCCGGGCGACAACTTCAGAGAGCAGCAAGTTCAAGTGTAACGCTAAGCACAGATGCAAAAAGGGGAACATGACCCTTTGACGAGACTAAAAATATCCTAACATTTTGCTCTAAACCTTTAGTTGCAAAAGTTTCCGGGTGTGGGCAAACTATCCCTACCTCTCTCACCAATGGCACCAAATATTAATAAAAATTGAATTTTTAGGACTTCAATTTCTAACTGCAGGCAAGTTTGCAACGCTTTCCTGTAATAGGATACTTGAAGTCCTAGAAATGCAAATTTTAGGTCCCTCACGATTCATCGCCTATCCAAGAATAATAAAATTTCGGCTCCTTAGTTTTCAGATATGTTTCTAAATTTTTAAGATATTGAACTGGAATTTCATTATGAGGTGAGGGATCTACTTGGGTTCAATAGAATGAAGGTTATACATTGTTATCTTTTGCTCATGCGCAGAGGGGAATCAATTGTTTTAAATTATTTTTCTTTTATTATAGTGTATTAGTATCGTTATTACATGCTTATTTTATTGATACGAAGTTTCCATCTTATTTTCAGAAACCAATTTCTGTTTATTTTGGCTTTTCATTGCAAAGTTCACTACAATCATACATAATCTTTACTAATAATAAAGCTGAAAGTCTCTCTGTCTGGATCTCTCTCTGTCAGGATCTCTGTGAAGCGCATAACGCCAAGACCGTTCGGTCGATTTTCATGAAATTTGGTACAAAATAAGTTTGTAGCATGAGGGTGTGCACCTCGAAGCGATTTTTCGAAAATTCGATTTTGTTCTTTTTCTATTCCAATTTTAAGAACATTTTACCGAGCAAATCATCACAACGTGGACGAATAAACTACAAAATTATCATAACGTGGAACAGTAACTTGGGCAAGCAAATGGATATAGCATATTGGCGAGAATTTCATCGTCCATTATTTGTAAATATACAGGCGAACCAAAAGACCTTTTAATTTTCTACTACGGCCAAAGCCGTGCGGGTACCATACTAAAGCCCTGAATCGCAACTTAAGTAGCGACACGCCCGCCATCTTGGGCCCAAACGGTGCTTTCTTCTATGTCTGCTGTGGTGAAGTAGCGTGTTTTGATTCTTAATTGGGGTTTCTTATTAACTCCATGTTAATCCGCAATCAAGAAACACAACATTCAAGTAGCAAAACACGCTACTTCACCATAGCACACATAGAAGAAAGCATCGTTTGGCCCCAAGATGGCGGACGTGTCGCTACTTAAGCTACGATTCAGTGCTTTAGGCACCACTAGTACCCAATCAAGATGGTCGATTGTTTTGCATGGTTCCGGCAAGTATTTTTTGAACCGTAACATTAAACATATGAAAGGGCCACATTGATCAGTTTTGCGGGACATCATAAGGCCCGCGGATAGTAGGTTGGGCACCACTGCACTGACCACGGCAAACTGTTTCTACGTTATACACTGCCATGGGCAGGTAAACGGCAGTATCTGCAGAAATGAGTTTTCGAGATATTTGAAGAAATGTGGTTTGGATTCATTTTTTTTTTTTCCCAGTGGAAGCCAAATAAGCAAACTTGTACAATAAAGTTAACGTAAAATAGGTGACAAAACTGCAAAAAAAAAAAAAAAAATCATTTACTGCCTACCTGCTCACGGCAGTTGAAGTTCAGTGGATATAGGTTTGAAAGCTTTAGGCTTCAGACTGATGAAACGTCATCTTTCTTCGCCATGACCCTCACCGATCCTTCGAAATCTCGGTCAAGTTGTGAAGGAGGGGGGAGGAGATGTTGCTTCACGCGGCTTCTAAATGAAGAACATTCCCTTACGTCGGAACTCGAATTTATATTCATGAACGTGACACGGCTCTTCCACCCTTCCGTATTTCTCCGCCCCCGCTCGGGTGTGCCTCCTCCCTCCCCAGATAGCGTTCTTCTGCACTCCGTTTTATGGCCTCGCTCGAACCCCGGGTGGTTTGGTCGAAGGAATATTGCAAATTTTTGCATCTCGAGTCATCCGAAAAAATGGCGGCCAAATGCAAGGTCTTTTTACAACAGCATCTTCCCCTTTGGTACCTAATTTTTATTCACTAAGTTTTCCTCAACACCGGCATAAAAAGAAAATTAAGTTAACGGAAACCAATTCTCAGTTCAACACCAAAAGGGGAGTGGGGAAATTATTTTCATGTGAAACGCTCAAAGTGTTTTCAAAGTGTTTCGTAAGAATAATTAAAATGAAGCGCTTATTAGTCCCAAAACAAAGTTGTTGAAATTTAAAAAATGGAACTAGCTGCGTCGCCCGGCTTTCTACGGTCTAACGCGAAAATAAAAGATATGTCAAATGACGCGTGTTCAACAATTGGGCTTGAACAAAAAAAAAATCAGTAAAATTTTGCGGCACATTGCGGAAAAATAACCAAAAAGGAAACATTTTAAATACCCCGATTACAGGAAAAGCCTCAAAACAAAAGCGACAAGTTTATTTGTTCATATGCGAGAAACGAGCAGAGGTGTGCATCACATGACCTCCTTTTACTCCAATTTAATGTCAGTTCCCCATTATTGGCATTTTTAATGTGATTCAATAGTTTACTCTCTAAATATCACCAACAATGGGCAAATCGAAACTAGATTTTAAAAAAAAAATTAAATTGCCAAGTTTGTCGCCAAGTTGGCGACAAACTTGGCGACCAAAATACTGGCGATATATCTCCAAGTGTCCGCCAAATTATAACACCACTTGAGTTAACATCGAAATTAACAATGATTTCCCCCCAAAAAGGGCAAAAGACCCCTTTAGAAACACCGGAATGCAACCAAAGGGGAGGTGCACAACTAGATCCCACTAGGAGTCAACGTAAAGAATTTCAACTTTCTAGGATGTACCGTTCTTGAGTTATGCGACATACACACGCACATACACACAGACATGCATACATACGTACATACAAACGCCACGAGAAAACTCGTTGTAATTAACTCGGGAATCGTCAAAATGGATATTTCGGGGGTCTAAACGTTCTTAGGCACTTATCCACGTGTGGTCGAGTCGAAAAAAAAACTCAAAATTCATTCGGGGGTGAATAAAATGGAAATTAAGGGCGATTTTTTAGTGAAAATGTTTTCGCGAATACAATACTTCCTTTTTTGTAAAAGGAAATTAAAAAATGGCAACAGATCATTCTTCTCAATGATTTTCTTCACGCTACAAATTTTAATAAAAGCATTGTTACGGCAAGTTGAGATAAAGCACTAAAAATTTAAATGGAGGAAAGCCTTCGAAAAGCAGGGATTTTATGTCGAAATTCTAAGTGTCATAATTAATAGTTTTTAATTGATATTTCCGCTAATTATTTTTAGAGGATTATATTAAATAGCCAAATATAAAGACGGAAAAATTACGAATCTATCGATACCTGGTTCGATGGTCAGTTCACTGACGTTCGGGAGAAGTAAACCGGACTTAGATACATACATAAGATACATACGCTCAGTTTTTAATTATGTAAGATTTTTAGTCTTGAAACGAAACAAACCATGAACCAAGATTATAAGTTAAATTAAAATGAAAATAAATCCCCAAACAATTGAAATGAGTCATTAAAAAGAACAATGCAAAATAAAATAAAAATAACTACAGCAGTTTCAGGAATGGGAAATTTTTTCGCCAATTTGGCATGTTCGAGGTTAGAATAACTTCCCCTCAAAAATACTAAATAGCAACTAAGTTCTCATTGGAGCAATAATTCTCGCGATATTTCTGAAACTAAGCTCCAGTTTATGATACATTTTTACCATGAAACCATCTAATACACGATGACTCAAAAAAAAAAAATGCAAAACTTCTATCTATCATCACATTTACGGTTCAAATAAATGCCTCAACTTGTTCTGCAGTTATTTTAAAGTGAAAACATACACTAATAACACCCAAATTCCATTTTAAATTAATTAATTTTCAAATCTTTCTTTTTCCAAAAGTATAGTTACATTTTCATAGTTATATATAGTTATAGAAACGCCGGATAATCACTAGGCTGGAATTTTAATTCGAAAACACTTGATTACAAAAACGAATATGAATTTATTTCATTTGCTTTTTTTCCTTTTCAGAAAATGAATCACTCCTAATGAGTGACCTAACTACATGTAAAGGACGTTCTTCAGCGGCGATGGTCTATCGGCAGGGAAATACGCTTACAGGCCTTTCTGACTGGAAAAAAGTATCCATTAGCCACGTAAATTTAAGAAAAGGAGTTATTAGAACGAACTTAAAATATGCCTTTTCTGGTGGAGCAACACAAAACATTTTTTTTTAAAAAGCTGATCTGTGCAAAGCATTCGGTGATTCAAAAATTTTAATTTTAAATGGTCATTTTTCGTAAAACAATCAATATGTGAATCATGTTTATTTTTCGCCGGTGGAGGAGAAAAGATAAAAGACTTCAAATTCACTTTTGAAGTTTTATAAAGTACTAGCTGCATTGCCCGGCTTTGCACGTTCTACCACGAAAATAAAAGTTGTGTCAAGTGATGCATGTGCGTCAGGCTTCAATCAATATCCAATCATAATTAAGCTTCAATTAAAGAAAAAAAAATCTAAAATTTCCCGTCAAAATAATCATTCTCAAATAAAGAAAACGTCAAATCAAAAATTCCCGAATAAATTTTTAAAAACCCTCTATAAATACGATTAAATCCTTAAAAAAAAGCAAGAGGATAAATCGCCAAATAATAACGAAAATGAGAAATTTTTACCTCGAAACATAACAATTTTATTTAGTCACTAGTGGTACCCGCACAGCTTTGCCCGTAATAGAAAAAAATAAAGGATCTTTTGGTTTGCCTGTATATTTACGAATAATGTATGGCGAATTTTCTCACCAATTGGCTTGTACCCATGTTACGGTTCCACGTTATGATAATTTCGTGTCTTGCCAATTGGCTTGTGCCCATGTTACGGTTCCACGTTATGATAATTTCGCAATTTACTCGTCCATCTTATGATAATTTTGTTCTTAAAATTGGAATAGAAAATGATCAAAATCGAATTTTCACAAAATCGCTTCGAGGTGCACACCCTCATGCTACAAGCTAACTTTGCGCCAAATTTCATGAAAATCGGCTGAACGGTTTAGGCGCTAAGCGCGTCACAGAGATCCTGACAGACAGAGACTTTCAGCTTTATTAGTAGTAAAAAAAAGAAGATTGTCGAAAAAAAAATGGCAACCTTCTGATTGGTTTTATTCGCTCTAATTTAAAATGAGATCGCGCAAACGATGAATTTCCGATATGATTCTAAAGTTCCGTTTGGCTTAACAGTGCTTTTGAATTTTTTTCCGGTGACTTCACAGCTTTTTTTTTTTTTTTTTTTTGAAATTCGAAGTAATCGAATGAACACTACGTGTATTTGTCACAGGCGTTCGAATAGCGCCAAAATCGAACTGGTCGGATAATTATTTTGGGTAGAAAGAGACATTTAATGCTATTTTCGGGCCCTAAAATTAAAGTTCAAACGGTTCGGTCTCTCTTGGTATTCGGAAACTTCCCTACGTTCCTTCTCGGGTGCCCAAATACAACCCAGCGAAATTTGGTCCAGATCTGACGAAAACTGTGGATTTGTATAGGGAACATATAAACATTCACATATATACACATATCGTCGCCTCAGAGCGTTATTTCCGGGATTAGATATCTTACTGTTGCTCTGAAGCGATAATATACTGTACACACACATTCTTTGTTTTATTTAACATAGATTAAGGATGCAGTCACAAAAAAAAAAAAAAAACTTCAGAACTATAAATTTACGATACTGCGATTTACCATGTGAAAATGAACGTTTTCTTTTCTGGTTTTAATGCAAAAACACAAATGTAGTTCAAAATCCCGCAATGAATTCAGATTACACATTCTTGATGGGATGAAAGATCTCAAATGCTTCTTAGGGGCCTCAGTGGCCGAGCGGTCTGAGTGACCGCTTGATATTGGCACACTTTGAGGCGGTGGGTTCGACTCCCACCCTCGCTCCGGTTGTACTTTCCCCTCTTTGTGATGTAAATTCTTTCATGTGTTGTTTATATGTCTAATAAAAAATATATATCATGCGTAAGGGAGGCAAAACACTCAGATTGTAGTCCTCATCAAAAAACAAACCTGTGCAATTAAGCACCAAAAGAAATGCTTCTTAACGTTCTAAGTAATTTGAAAGAGCTTTTTTTCTGCTGAAGATGAAGTTTATTCTAATTTTCTCAATTTTTGCAGAACAACACACTGTTTACTAGAGTGGAGTGAAAGAATTTTTTTTTCGATTTTCGAAACGCCTGGGGTCTTAAAAGCTGCCTTTCATCATCAATAAATCATCCCTGAAATATTAGCCTCTTAGGATAATTTTTTTAGGTTCCAAAATCGCCCCAAAAATGCAAAAATAACAATATTTTGGAAAAAAATTTACAAAATTAAAAATATATGATTTAAAATTTTTTTGAGGGAGTAAATGTTAACTTTTGGTAACATTAATATATCAAAAAAATTTTGCTTCAATAGAGAAATTTCTTTAAATTTCCAAAAAGCAGCAAAATAAACCAAAAATCGACCTGTTTTTCTTCCTAATTTACACGATCTTCCAAAGCAAAATTAGGTTAAATGCACAAAATATAAATATCTAAACGCGAAATCTAAACTTTTTTACAAATTATAAATTTAATTTCTTCTTTAGATAATTTATTGTAACATTATAAATAGAAAAAAAAATAGTATTTTGGAAATAAAAACACAGAAATTGGGTACTTCATCATTCATGAATATACGTTCGAAAAAACCCTCAAAACTACTTAACAAACACCCAACATGAATAATAGGGTGGGCCGAAAAAACTTTTTTTGGAAATCTGTTTTTGGATAGTGCGGAAAAGTTGCTATATGGGCCCGTTATTACCCATAAAAAATTTCGCTAAATTTGTTTAATATTTAGCCGGCGCTATTTGACCTTGAAAAACTGAAAAAAAAAAGGCAAAAATGCACTTTTTTCAAAAAAAAAAAGGGGGGGGGTCGAAAATAAAAGTTTGAAGCTAGTTTCAGCAAACATTGGAAGTATCTGTCAGTGAATTAGTTGAAATCCTCAAAGACTTCTATACATTTCGTAGAATATTTAGCTACGCTCCTTTATGACTGAAACATTGGAAAAATGAAAAAAAAAAAAAATAAAGTAGTTTCGAAATAAGTAAGTACTGAAATGTTACGCAATACGTTACTTAGAAAAAACAGTGAAAATTCAATCAATTTTATGTGACATTTGTACGCCAATTTTAAAAAATGCACACACTCAAATAAAAAATAGTTACATAAGATGCTAATTTTTTAATCTTCGGTTCCAATTGTTTCTCCTGGATAATAAACAGCGCTCAACTACTTCTATTATTCCTAAGATTATTTTATAACTATTTTATATATATTTGACAAATAGAGCCCTTGAGTATTAAAAAATGTGAATCCTCTGAAGTCCTTTTAACTGATTAAGGAATTGAACGCAAGTATTCTTGTTTTTCTCAAGCCATTTCTTTTTCTCGACTTTATGACCCACTTAAGAGACAAAATCCCCCGACAGGAAATGCTGTAATTCTACACCTCCACAGCTGGGAATTAAGCAATTAAAGGGGTCCTCTCTTGTGTCCAATGTCCACAATGAGTTGCCACTGAGGTATCTTATACTGGAATTGGACGGTTGCACAAAGTGGCCACATTCATATTCTGGAGCTATCGAACAACTTCTTAGAGATTGTAAAAAAAATCCGGTGGTCAAATTTGATAAAATTGACTGCAATCTTCTGGTTTTGGACATGGAAGATATAAAAAATTTAAGTACTGAACAACAATATTTGTATAGAATCTGTCTTGCCGTAAAAGATGGTAGTTGTCCTTCAAGCGTGGCTGACAGTAGCCCAGGCAAACTCAGTCAGTCATGCGCGATGGCTGACAACTACAAACCGTTTGTTAAGCTTGTATATAGGCACTCCAACTCCATCAGAAAACCTTACAATGCTTGTAAAGTATGTAATTTTAGGTTATGCTCCAATGTGGTTTGAAATAAAAATGAAACCGAACTGCCAGTACCGCGCCCAACATTTTTGGAAAATGATTTCTCTTGCAAGGCAGTTTCCAGACAACGTTAAGGAGATAATTTTCAAAGTTCTCTCAAGTAATGCATATTTCGCTCATCCTGAACAGCTACTGTTGACAATGTTGTTTGACTCAAGAAAATACATTCGGGAATTAGCTGTTAGGCGCATTCTGAACTCTAGAAATATGAAGAAGAAGAAGAGCTCGGATGGTGTACGATTTTTTGAGCGTCCTAAACTCAATTTTGAAGCCGTTGATTTAGTTGATTGGGCAAACTGTATTGTAACAGAGCCATCTCTTACAATGCATCTAAAAGACCAACAATGGAAAGAAATGTGCAAAGAACATTCGACAGAGTTTACTTTCGAGAAATTTCCCTGTCACACGCAAGCTGTGAAACGTTGTGTGAAACTAATAACCGAAGCTGCAAAAAAAGTTCGTGGTGAAAGTGCATGAGATGGATATATTCGTGCTAAACTTCAAGCTAGGAAAGAACTTCCATCATTTGATAACAAGGGACAATATTATTCCAAAATATAATATTCATTATGCATGAGGTATTATAAATCAAATTTGAAGATTTCTTTTTTAAAATTTTATTATCTATATATGTAGTTCTCGAAAATGTATGATACTATTGCGTGATAATAATTACTATGATTAATGGCGCTATTTAATTAATGTCTATGATTTAATTTTGAAAAATAATTTTCACACTGGTTTTTAAAGAAATTCAATATTTTTTCATTTTTCTCCAATTTTTGATGTCGGAAAGGAGCGGTTAAATGCTCATTAAAATCAATGAAACATTTTATGGGTTCAAACTGGCTCATTATATAACATTTTCGGTGCATTCCAGCAAAATATTTGAAATTTAGTTTTTTAAAAAAAATTTCGACAAAAATTCATTTTTCTCTTTTTTTTCGGTTTTTCAGTGTCAAATAGCGCCGGCTAGATATTTTTTAATATCCAAGAAATTTCTTGTGAGTGCTAACTAACTCACTACGCAACTTTTGCGCGTTATCCAAAAATTGATTTCGAAAAAAAAAATTTTTCGGCTTATTTCGGCCCACCCTAATGAATAATAGGGTGGAGTGAAAAAAACGAAATTGAGCAATATGTTTAGCCTGTGTGTGGGAAAGTTGCCTCTTACCAAGCCTATTTATCATACAAAATTTCGGCTAAATCAAACAATATCTTTAGCTGCCCATTTGAGGTTCAATTTCAAGAATTTAGCCTCATTTTTCATTAAATTCGCGAAAATGAGGTGATAAAATATAATTATTTCCCATTTGAATCTACGAATGGTTGAAATTAAAGTCTGGAGAATTAAATACCTAATGTATAGTTAGTTGAATGACCTTGCTAATTGCGAAATGGCCTTCAAATGTGCATCAAGAGCGCACAACGCATATACTATCTCAGCTCTGGTTTGTCCTTTCTTTGCGATCACCACTATCAACGGGATAAATAAGAAAGACAACAAACTAGAAGAAAGAACCCCGTTGATAGTGGTGATAGCAAAGAAAGGATAAACCAGAGCTTTGAGATAGTGTATGCGATGTGCGCTCTTGATGCACATTTGAAGGCCATTTCGCAATTACCAAGGTCATTCAACTAACTATACATTAGGTATTTAATTCTCCAGAGTTTAATTTCAACCATTCGTAGATTCAAATGTGAGATATTATATTTTATCACCTCATTTTCGCGAGTTTGGTGAAAAATGAGGCTAAATTCTTGAAATTGAACCTCAAATGGGCAGCTAAAGATATTATTTGATTTAGCTGAAAATTTGTATGATAAATAGGCTTGGTAAGAGGCAACTTTTCCATATACAGGCTAAATATATTTCTCAATTTCGTTTTTTTTCACTCCACCCTAATGAACAACAATAGTTTAGGCATGAAATTTTGATTTAGTGTCGAACTTAGGCAGTTTTGATTCAGACTCTTGTTTGCTCAGGATGAAACCATCATGTCTTTTTTCTCCATAAACAGCTTCTGAAGCCTCTGTTGCCAATCTAACACAGCTTTCTGTCTCTTGGCTGCTGTGATATGGGTATTTATGAATGTCCGAAGTACAAATTGGTTCCTCTAAATTCATTTCACCTTAAAGTAATTGTTTTAAGAAAGACTTAATGGCAGACGTGGGTACTTCTTTTGTTAGTGAAGGCTCATATGTTTTTATTTGCCAGTTTATTAGTTCGATGTAATCTCGACAGTTGAAGTTAGTTTGGGCACTGTCTAACTGATGTAGCTGAATGTTCACTTAGCTGGTCTCTTATTGACAAAATCCTGCGGTAAGCCAGAACTTGAATGTCTTCTTTTATCAGTTAGCATTGATAATAATATGTTCACTGAGTGAGCAAAAAATAAATTACATCGAATTACATCGTTCGTTCTTAAGCTGTTTGGCAAGTATCTGAAAAATGCGATCATTCTATAGATATGATGTGCACCTTCTAAACAAGAAGAGTGTGCCTTTACGAAGTACCAGACAGGAGCGTAAAATTTCATGACGTATGATAACAACGCAATCATATTTTCAGTCGGAACACATAATCTTAAAGTCGAGGGACAGTTGTTACCCATCTAGAATGCACTACAGGACCAAGTTTTTTATTGGCAAGATTGGTTGAACAATGTCCAGATAAACTACTTGGCAAATATCATACAAATATTGTTGATCTGAGCTAATATCTGTTCCAGTCAAAATTGAAGGAAAATGATCTAAGGTTATTGCTTTGAATTTCACAAGAGGTAGATTTTCCGATAATTCCTGAAAAAATTGCTGGTCCATGCATTGTTTCATCCAGTTATTTCATTAAATGCCTCAATGGAAGTTCATTTGCGTGCAGCAGACAAATCAACGACTGCAAGGGTTGCATGCCGTGGGTGTAATCCAAGTACAATATACTCTCGATAACACAAAGTCGAAGGGACGGTAAAAAAAATTCGAGATATCGATTTTCGAGATAACAGTCATAATCATAATACACGTTAGTTAAAAATAAGTGGAAAGATATAATGATAATTGAAAAAAAGTCTTAATACAGTAACAAAATTTTTAACTTTTATAATGAGGCAAAAGTAATGGAGAAAAAATAATAAAAAAGATCACTCGACTAGTGAAGTAGTAAAATATAGTAATTTACCACGACTAAACTTATCAAAGATTTGGATTTCCAAAGTTGCAGAACGGTTTCAAACGAGTTTCGAGCGCCCCAAAACAAAATAATTTGGACAAAGGATTGCACCATTCCCTGTGTCTCTAAAGGAGTTTTCCCGTTCATATCCCTTTTTATGAAGGTGGAAATCGAGTCAAAAGGTAGAACAAAATGGCGTGAGAAGGGGTGAATAGTATTAGGTAGGTTTTTTGGACTTCTAAGTTTTCTGACACCCCCGGGCTCTAGAATGAAAGAGACAGTAGATAAGCTTCTCCGAATCATTCATAACCTCTGAGAGAAACAATGAAGGGTGTGAAAAATTTTTGGAAACATTCCTCGAGTTGCTTTTCCGGAAAAATTATATTCGACTTCGAAAAATATTCGACATAACAAGGTTTTGATTAAAAACTTTTCGAAATAAGAATGAAAAATAACAGATTAATACACAAAATCAAGGGAAAAATAATTTTTCGTCATATCGAGATTTTCCAGATATCTAAGTTCGAGACATTGAGAGTATACTGTACTACAACTATGTACAGATATTTATGTATGTGAATTGCTTTTTGTTAACCTGTCCTCAGTCCTCATAAATTGATTTTCCTGTAGAAAGACCATAGCAAGTTCAACTCAACGACCACAAAGTAATTCCATGCTGATTTAAGACAATGAACGATCACATTTTGCATTAAAAACAAAGAATATTCAGTTTTTATTAACAATACAAAAAAAGTCGTCATGAAGCAAAAATCACAATAAAGACTGCAACCGTTCGATACACTCAGTGCACAGATCAGATTCAAATGGACACAATAAAATTCAAGCTATTAAAAACCTAACAAAAACACAACTTTAGTGACGCTTTCGAATGTTAGAATGAACAAAACAATGAAGATACGTCACTTTTTAATAAGCAAACTCCTAAAATTATCAACAGGCAGTGTAAAAAGCAGAGTCTCAAATGCAACTTATTGTTCTCAGCACATATCAAAATTTATAACTCTCTACATTTACACCAACATTTTCTCCAAGAGCCATAGAATTTACGTATAAAAATAAATATGTACATACACAAAGTAACTACAATCTTCAATGTCTACTAATGCCTCAAGACTCTGAAGTCATTAACTAATTGAACTTTTTTTAAGGCAGCACTTGTGTTATAATGAAGTTTTTTTTTTTTTTTTTTAATCTGATATCTATACCTTGTTACTAAACTTCGGTCAGAGATCAAGAATGAGAACAATCAAAGAAACTGGTGGCATTTTGGAAATTTCCTCTTTCCTCCCAAAGAAATAACTCCATTTTTAGAATTTTACTATTGAATGTCCCAGAACCAATGGGCATTTTTTTCTGGAGATGTGGAGGGAGAAGGGCGGGGGCTTGCATCATGGCCTGCTCAAAATTTTGGAAAAGCTTACTATTTATTTAAAACCTAAATCCTCTTTTTTGCTGCAAAACTTGCACAAAGTTAGCTTACATAATTGAGTGTGATATTTATGTAATCAATAGTGACATATCATTGTAATTTTCATAATTTAGAAAAAAAAATTTCAAACTTTAAGTATGCATTATTTAGACAACAAAAAGAAACCAGGAAACATTATAACATAATTTCTTTTTGCATGTACTACAGTGTATGAGAAGAAACCACTTCATTGCATAAAACCTTGATTTTCTCAAATGCTGTTTTTTTTTTTTTTTTTTCAGTTGTCACTTTCATAGCAGGGGTGCATTATAATAGAGAGATCAATTCCATAAAATCCTAACTTCCTAAGGTTTCAATGGAAAATGGCAGGAAATGATATGTACTATGTTGATTTTTAACATTTAGAATGACAATTGTTTTTTTCCATGTTTCCCATGATGCTAAATTTTTAGTTAAAATACAAAGTGTGGAAACATGCTTGACAAATATTTGAATCATATTTCCGATTTTCAATAAGTGAAAAACAGTAGTAGAAGCGTTATAAAATGCCTCTAATAAGCAAAAACAGCCCAAGTCCTTTTTAATAAAGTGTACTTCATGGCCAAAAAGAAAAAAAACTAAAATATCAGTAGCTTTGAACATTCTTATATTATTCAGACTATATTCAGTTCTTCAAACAGTAAATTTGTCAAAATATATGTGTAAACAGGAGCAAAATTACAATTCTCAGGTGATACAAGTTTAAAATTTGTAAGAACATGCTATTGGCATTTTGTTTTGTATTAACTCCTGATTCTTAAATATTTAAATAAAAACAAATAGCTCAAAAAAACGGGGGGGGGGGGAGAATATGCTCATTAGTAACATGCATTCTCAGTATCTTAATTTACCTGATTATTCAAAACAGAATTCCTAAGGCATTTAGCTGCAAATGATTTTTAAATTCAAAACACTATAAGAGATCACATTAAAAGCTATACAAACAATGGTATTTCATAATACACAAAACAACATTATTATTCTTAATTATTGCTATTACCTTCCAATGATCTCAGTAAACTGAATAAAAAAGACATCAGATAGTGCAAACTTGGTTTACAAATCTTTCTTAAATGAGAGAATTTTAAAAAATGATGTTTCAGGACGCAGCAACTCCTTGCTACATCATGCCATTATATTGCTCATTTGGATATGTATTGCGATTTTTCAGTCTTCTGAAAAACTAAGATAAGCGAAATTTTGCATGATATAAAGATGGGTTACTGGATTAGCAAATTATATTGATTGGCAACAGAGCTTGATTACTGAATAGGCCAACTAGGCCTTGGCCTAGGGCCCCCCGCTCTTTAGGGGCCCCCAAATTGCTAAAAATGCTTTACCTAACGAAAAACCAGTAATGTTTGATTACAGGGGCCCCTGAAAAAGGGTTTGGTCTAGGGCCCCTCGATGTCTTAATCGGGCCCTGATTGGCAAATTACTTGGTGAGAGGGAAGTCCATCATTATCAATTATAAGATGTCACAAAAGCCATATTGTAGTTCATTTCTTGGCTCAGTTCATCATTTATGCAAGCTACACATTAAAACTCTTCTTAAAAATATATTTCTAGATATGTTTTTTCCCAGTTAAAAATTTATTTTAAAACCTTTTCACAGTGGTATAGAAATTAACAGTTGCATTATAAAATGTCGACATGTTGTTGTTCTTTCATTCCACTCTTATGCTATTCATACAGTCAGTTGATATGAAAGACCGCATTAGTCCCTCCCCCCACCTCCTCCCCCCCCCCAAAAAAAACTCATTACAAAACCCATAAAAGCACTAATTATACTGTCAACTGACTTTGTTGATACTTCTGAAGCTAACAAATGAATCTTTACATGGTTAAATACAACATAGCTTGAACCTGAGAGTTTATCAAATGCATACAACACTGACTTAAAAAACCAGGAATTTCCCAGAACAACGTTGTCAACTTGTATATTTTCCCCAGTCCATTAAATGGGGAAAATTTACAAATCATAGTTTTATGAAGCTGAGACTTCTTAAGTCATTACTTGTAAAGTATTATTTTGATCCCCAATTCATGATATATTGTGCACCAATATAAATCAATCTGTGATGTGAAATACTATAAATACAAAACAGTTATGAATGGGTTCATTATATAAGCATATATATTGAACAGGATTTAAGCTGAGTTCAAAGGCTCTTTAGCAAAAAGCTAAAATGTCAATGATGAAAGAATACATTTGCACATCCTTTTAACTGCCCCTGTGTGTTTAATTTCCAATCGAAAGCGAAATTCTATGTTCAGCCAAAACATCTTTAAAGAAAGAATAGACAGCAGCTAATTTTATTTTTTTCAATTTCGAAATAAACTTAGAATTGTACTTAACATTGAAGGAACACAAGTTTGATTTTTAAAATGCCAATAATGCATATATTGTGGTGACATAATACCCATTAAGACAAAGTACTGTTCAATTTAATAGCAGATTAAACATGTTAGAGTTTTACTATTGCCATGCTTGCTTCCTCTCTCTGATTGTGCATAGTTTTGTTTATCTTTCTTTTTATTCTTATTTAAGCAAAAAAGGTAAAAATGGCTTGCTTCATTTTCGGAATTCAAATAGTATTTTAGCAAAAATTGCAACTGGCGGAAAACCTGATACACTAGTCAACAACAAAAATGCATCCGGCTCAAAAATAGCCATTTCCAAAGTATTTTGCCTCGCTAAACCTGAAAATCACCATAAAAAGTTGAGATTAGCCCTAGTTTTCAAGATACAGGGTGGACTAGATGCAGGACAAACTAGGATAGTTAATTCTCACTAATGCTCTTTTTTCCTGGCAGATAGAAACACCTCCCATGGGACTGACTGTTCTCTAACTTCGACCCTAGGTTGGTATAGAAAATCTCACTACATAAAAATCGAAATGGACTACAAGAAATTTAAATTCTGGGAAGAGAAATGCCCAAAATCAGGGGTGCCCACAGGGGGGGGGGGGTTATGGCACAAGTTGCGCCATCAAAATTTTCGAGGGGGGGAGGGGATTTTAAAAGTTATTTATTTATTTATATTAATGGAAAAAATTTCAATTTATGTATTGATTTATTTTTTATTTAATTTTTTTATTTATTTTATTCTGTTTATATTTTAATTCATTCATTTATTTAGTTTGTGTGTGCCATGTGTATATGTTTTTGATGTAGCACACAACTTTTCTTTTAAAATAATATAAATAAAAAAAAATTTAAAAATACATAAAAAATATTTAAAAAATAAATTTAAAAAAAAACTAAAAAATAAATAAAATTAAAAATAAAATAAAATAAAAAATAAAAAAGGGAAAGAGGGTTGAGAAAACTTTTGGGGGGAATTTGCACCATTGAATTTGGGGGGGGGGACAGGCACTCCTGCCCAAAATCAGCCCATGCTCATTCTGCGGGGAATAATGAAGAACTTAGTGGAATCTGTGAACAAATACAATTTTCCATTACCTTAGAGAGAAATTTCCAAGCTATATTGAAGCTAAGGTTAAGGAGAGAATTCATAGCGTCCCTTCAAATACGCGCAATTATGAAAATTGGTGTTTTTGGAAAAAATATTAATTGCTACGGGAGAAAAAAACACCAAGTGTCCTTTAAGGGTATATTACAAGTATTTCTTAGCAGCAGAGAAGACGAAAACTAAAAACTAGTTTGTCAAACAATCCCTGCGGCAGTTCTGTGACCATTGATGAATGATGTGTCTCTGAAACTCTATTTTGTTCACTTCTTCCAGGATGTTTAAAAACTAAAGCTATGAGCAGTGAGCATGAGTAAAGGTTTCACCAAAATATCTTTACAATGGAACGCGGGTATCAGGGTCATTGGGCTGAGTTAATGCTCATTAAATGCTGCTGAACTATTACAATTGATGGTCCTTCTTTGATGCACAAAGAGCAATCGAAAATGAAGCGTTTACAGCAACAACTCAAATGCAACTGTTTTCCAAAAAATAAGCATCTTTAATAATAATAAAGCTGAAAGTCTCTCTGTCCGGAGGATGTCTGGATCTCTGTGACGCGCATAGTGCCTAGACCGTTCGGTTGATTTTCATGAAATTTGGCACAAAGTTAGTTTGTAGCATGGGGGTGTGCACCTCGAAGCGATTTTTCGAAAATTCGATGTGGTTCTTTTTCCATTCCAATTTTAAGAACAAAAATATCTTAAGATGACGAGTAAATTACGAAATTATCATAAGGTGGAACCGTAACATGGGCACAAGCCAATTGGAGAGATAAGAAATTATCATAACGTGGAACCGTAACATGGGTACAAGCCAATTGGCGAGAAAATTCACCATACATTACTTGTAAATATACAGGTAAACCAAAAGACCTTTTAATTTTTATATTACGGGCAAAGCCGTGCGGGTATCACTAGTTGCTTAATAAAACAGGATCTATTTAATAACATTTATTGCACATGATTATTATTTTTTTTTTCATTTTTAACATTACCTTTAAATCAATGTGTGATTGCTGTGTATCTTTCTTCAGTGGGCTTTTATGTATCTTGAAACCAAGAACTAATAAAGAAAATCCACTACCATATTCGTTTTTCTCGACACAAAGTTAATAGAAATTGACTTTCTAAAACCAGGATGCAGACAAAAAGTACTTTTTTGTTGACTAGCATATTGAACCAACAATGTCACAAATAACAAGATATATATTTAATAAAATGGGGAAAAGATTACTCACCCTTGTAATTAAACAAAATATGCAATTGAAAAATTAAGTTGTTAGGTCTTCAAGCAAAATTAAGATAGTTAATGTAAGAAAACTCGATGTTGGAGAAAACTCGATTTTTTATACGAAGAAAATAAAAGTTTGACCCAGTTAAATCATTAATTTAATTATTCATGCTAACCAAAAATTAAAACCTGTTCAAAGCAAAACCATGGGTTTCTGAAAACTACAGAGTCCTTGAATAATGCTTCTTATGACATTGGGAAGTAGTGCAGATGCGGGGAGAGTCTCAATTCTTGGGAAAAACTTTAAAGGGTGTTAAAGGGAAGATAAGAAGGAAGAATAATAAAGGAAAATAAGCTCGCAAACGCAATACTGACACACTACATGCACACAAAGCCGGAAACTGATGGATGCAAAACAGGTCACAAATTTATTAGACTAAGACGATCTTACACAACATTTTAGTTGAAAGAGAGGTTAGAAGCGGTGGTTGAAATTTGAGGCCTGCAATTGTAATACAGGCGTTGCAATAACAAAGCACTCACAATCTTAAAAACGAGCCACTTTGAAACTTTTATCGATCACTGCGTCTATGTTGCGATGTGAGTATTAGAGCTACTACAGACCGTAACTTTTAAAAACTGCTCTAAATTTTCTTAAAAACTAAAATCATCTTTGTATAATAAATTTGTGACCTGTTTTGCATGCATCAGTTTCTGGTTTTGTGTGCATGTAGCTCATCAGCATTGTGTTTGCGACTATATTTTCCTATGATTTTTACTTCTTATTGTCCCATTTAACACCTCTTAAAGTATTTGCCCAAGAGTTTAGACTCGCCCTGTACATAATAAAGAATACAAAACACCCACAAAGTATAATAACTGTCTTCTGAATAAGTCCCAGGTGAGATAAAGATATTAAACTTTACTACAAACCGAAACAGATTTGGCACCAATCCCATCTGAACCATGATCTGAAGTAATTTAATAATTATTTGTACACTCAATTAAAGTAGATAGGAACTTGCCAATATTTCTTTTTTCTTTTGGACGTTCCTGGACACTATCACTATCATTCAGGATGAGAGTTGCACACACTTAAAAACATGGATCGAATGAACAAGCTCTGAAGGACGAATAAATCCTTGAGGTATTGGACATTTTTGACAGAATTCAAAATAGGTTCTCCCTTGTAAAAAAATTAAAAGTTGCTGATTTGTTATTTTACTTGAGAAAAATATATAGTTTGCACAAAATCAGCAGAAATTAAAAATCTACACCAGTGAGACCATATTAAAAGGTTAACACAATATGAGGCAGTGAGAAGCAAAGGGATGTAAGAGGACATTTTCAAGTCTTGAGTAAAACCGGTTTAAAGTTGTGGTCCTAGGAAGGCTTTCTTTGAAATTTTTTTCTAAATCATGCTATGTAGCAGCAGTACCAGGACAACTACCACCTCTCTTGCCCCAAAACTGAGGACAGGTTCACCTTAAATTTGTACTGGTCATCTCCAAATTTTAAATTTTGGCACTTACATCCTTTTGCTTCTCACTGCCTCATGTTGTCTGTAGGATATAGTAAAAATCTAAAGTTGTATTTAAAATCCTGTGTGAAAACGATGGATAACAAGCATATTGATTCACCAAATCAAAAATTTTTTTGAGAACAGTCCAATACTTCAAGGATGAAGCTGCTTAAAAATGAATACAATACAGCAAACTCATATCTTTTTTAAAAACTGAATATCTATCAATGCTACAAATCTTTTGATCACAAAACTCATTAGAGACATCAAAAAGTGTTCAAATGACAGAACATTTTATATGTTCTACTTAGTTTCTTTAATTCTTTAATAATGCTAAGCTTCAAGAGCAGAGGCACTTTTTGTGTCACCCGAGAAGAAACATGAATCAGTACGGGCACGGAGATAAACAAGTTCAGTTTATATAGAACTGTACAACTATGAAACATTTCACAGACTAAAAATTTAAACACTGGGCGGGATCATCTGGACGGACAACACACAACAAAACCAAGAAAACTTGTGTGTATGCAAGAAGCACATTGCCACTGATGACACTGATGTAGCCAGAGACTTGCGAAACCCGTACCCCCTGGTGATAAATCAGCGTAGTTGTGGCACACTGACATCCGCATTACTTGAATGAGAGAAAATAGCTTCTAAACATGAACCTCTTCACAGATGAAAAAGCCATATCACTGCATCAGATCCAAGAGACTCGAGAAACAGTTCCCTGGATCAGTGTTGGGGCTGTTTTGCGATGGCAAATTGTCTTCTACGCACTCCAATGGGTAGAAGACACTTCTAGACATCATCGTGGGATTGGCCTTGATGACGATGAAATGACGAGAGAAGCAATACCCCATCAGAGATGATACATGCTAGTCAGTAAAGATACGCGGGCACAAAATAGTCGATCACCGGTGGACTTCGGTGCAGGGTGGACATCATCAGCACCAGTCAGCGATGTACTCAAACCCATGAAACATTGCTTCTTCATCACTCGTCAGCGGCCTCGGATCCTTAGGGGGAGTGAGGCAAGGCTTTTCAGAGGTGAACTCCTCATCAAAGTTGCTCACATCCTCTGGGCTTTTCTGAAATTCATGTACACATTTCAATAATTAAAAAAAATAAAGTTCACTCATTTGCATAACACATGTATACACAATCTTTTTATCTTTACTACTAATAAACTCTAAGTTTGTCTGGATATCTGTCCGGATGTCTCTCTGTGATGCGAATAGCACCTAAATCGTTCAGTCGGTTTTCACGAAATTTGGCACAGAATTAGTTTGAAGCATGGGGGTGTGCACCTCAAAGCGATATTTCAAAAATTCGAATTTGTTCTTTTTCTATTTCAATTTTAAGAAAATTTTACCGAGCAAATTATCATAATGTGGACGAGTAAATTACCATAACATGGAACTGTAACATGGGCGATCAGACTGAACATAGCAAATTGGCGAGAAATTCATCATCCATTATTTGTAAACATACAGGCGAATCAAATGATCTTTTAATTTTCTACTATGTGCACTATAAAACTGAAAACTGAGAAATACCTAGGACGTTTGGAAGAAGCCAATGTGGCTCTTCTTAGATTTTTTGTGTAGAATTCATTTAAAAATTTTTCTTGCGTGTGTCTACATGCCAATTAAGATGGAAAGGAAAAACAATATTTTTTTCAATCACATTCAGGGTTTGTACTCATTTCAGAAATAAAATGCAGGAGTTTGGAAGGAGTAAAATGAGATTTTGAAGGAGTACTAATGGGACGTCCTTAAATGATGTCAAACTGTTTTTCAAAATATTTAATTTCCTTCCCAGGGTGGCGACAGGAACTGTGAAAAAAAGTTCCCTGACTTTTCCCTGATTTCCCTGATTAAGTTCACCAAATTTCCCTGATTTACGTTACCAATGATAATGGTTTCTTTCTTTGCTCTACTTGAAATCTATTGTATGTTTCTATAAATTGCAGTATTTTAAACATTTTAAGTTGTTTAAAGTTGTTGAACTAGAGATATATTTTAAAAAGATGCTACTTTTTTAATGAAATGGTAAAAAAAAAACATATCAAGTCAATTTTTTTGGGGAAAAAAAAACTACAAAACAGTATATTAATTTTTTCTACATGGAAAAATTATAGAAAATTTAAAAAAAAAAAAAAAACTTTACTTCCAAAATAATTATTAGCATAAGAATTTTAAGAAACAATTAAATTCACTCTTAAAGACATATGTGTATTTATGGTAGAACTGAAAAGTAATTGAAATTATTTTGAACTAAATTTTCAAACAGTATAATGATTGTTGCAAGAATAACAAGTAATAGTGAAAGAATAGAAGTAATGTAGTTATTCTTATATAACTAATTGACGTATTTATGCAAAACAGATGAAACCTTTTGACATCTATTCATAGGGAGCTTTTCTCTAATCAAGAACATAGGTTATAATAAATGAATACAGCATTTTAACAATTAAAAAAAATAAAGATATTTACTTAAGTACACAAGTTAACTCTATTTCAAATGATTTCAGTATGTAACGAAAAAAATCTTAGATTGCTTTTGTCAAAAATAACTTTGAAATGCAAGAAAAAAAAGCAATTAGTTAATTTCAAAATATATAAAAGGAGAATACAACTTGGTTATAAAATAAAAGAATCATTTAAGTCTGAAGAAAAGAAAGCCTCTATAATCTGCGGCTACAGCAAATAGTATAACGGCAAAAAAGTTTTTTTTTAAATTGAAAGTTCAATTTTAGCAATTAAATTAAAAATGCGAAGAAGTAATAACTTTTAAGCTTTCATCAGTATTAGTACAAAAACCAGATTTCTTCTTGAAATCATGATTGCAGTACGCTAATCACTTTGAGACAATGGAATAAAGGCAAAGGAGCTAAGGCATTAATGAAGGCTTCCTCTTAGCCTGTATGTTTGTTTATTTTACGTCTCATTGAAAGCCTGAAAGGAAATTTCAAGCTACGTAAAATAAACAATCTAACAGACACAGAAGCAATCTTAGGAAATTCATCCTGTAATTAATAAATAAGATGCAAAAATATGCGGCAGTGTATAATCGCACTTCATTAATTTTACTTTTTTTTTTTTTTTTTTTGAACAGATAATTGGCGAAAAATGCGTAGGGAATTAAAATACTTAATTTTGTAAAGCAAAAAAAAATTTCTTCATAAAATCAATTTTCCCTGATTTTTTGTTATTTTTTCGAAATTCCCTGATATTTCCCTGATTTTTCCCTGATTAATAAAGTTCCCTGACTTTTCCCTGATCTCCCTGATTTCCCTGATCTGTCGCCACCCTGCTTCCCCTTTGTCACAAAGTGTCACACTTCACCTTACTACTCCTTTTGTCACGTCATATGTTTTGTAAATAAATTTTATAATAACTGTGTGCTGGTACTTTTTGTCACCCTCTCTGTCCTCTTGTCACAATTTCATGAACCCGTCTCCCCCTCAAGGCATGACATCACTTGTGGATGCAGATGACCCTTTTTACAATATCATAACTGTGATTTACTAAACAATTGTTTGTTGTAAATATTGTCTTAATATAGTTCATCTACTTCCGCATTTTTAAATATTTAAATAATAATTAGCCAAACCAACTTTTGCTGCTGGCTGCTGAGAGTGTAGTGGAGGGAAAAGCAATAAACCTAAAACTTGAAAAAATATCCAAGCACCATTTAAGCGTGTTTTACTTTACTTATGTCTTTGTCATCTAATTATATTTTCGCCTTCAACTTTTTGACTTCTATTATTGATTTGTAAATCACGTTATGAAAAAAATAAATATACGAAATTAGGTATAAAAACAATTTTTATGTAATTTGTCCTTGTAATGATGTTAAATTGTCGATTTAAGTATTTTACGCTACTGTCATAGAGGAAAATTATGTAGTCTTGAAGTAAAAAAGATGGAGTTTTGAAGGGTTAAAACCAAAATGAAGGAGTTTAAAGGACCCTTCAAAAAAATTTGCTGAATGAAGGAGTATTGGAGGAGTTTTGAAGGAGCGTACGAGCCCTGACATTGTAATGGTACCGAAAAGTTGTCAAATCATGTGGGTTCTTCATCATAAGGCTCTTGAATTTCAAAAGGTGTGAGACAATTTCTTTCAATAAATGGGTCTGTAGCAATTCTGAATTACAGAAATTTTTGAATTTTGGGGACCATTTAAAAACTAATTTTTAAACATATATATATATATATATATATATATATATATATATATATATATATATATATATATATATATATATTGTTCTTTTTCCCAAAAGAACAATTTTTACTATGACAAATGTTCAGCATAACATGGCTCTGTCTGAAAAACTATTAAATGTGAATAAAAACTTCTATTCAGGGTTGGCCGAATTGGACCCAATTGGGTTGGACACAATGGGTTTTTTTGAAAAAAACCATTTAAAAAAACCCATTATTTAACCCACTTTTGTTTTTTTTTTAATTTTCTGAGAAGTTTTTTAAAAAATTAATTAATTTAAATACTTTTACAATTTAAACTTCTTTTTTATTTGTTCTTCACCACAGACGATGAACATAAAAAATGAATTTTGAACTTGAATAGTACTTCTTAACTCTTAACGGCATTAAAAAAATACTTCAGATTTTAAATAAATGTCTTTAACTTTTTTCTTTAACTGGTCAATAAATAACTCAAATTATATTAACCAAGTCCTGTCAGTCTGATTTTCTCAATTTTTGTAGATTGTACAGAGGAAACTAATCTAGTTAAAAGGCTTTCATGTGAATTATTTTCTGCTTACCAACATGTCACAAATCTCGAATAAACACAAGGTATATTTTTTAGAAATAAACAGATTTTTCAAACGGTCGACAGAAAACAGAACAGGTACAGTATTTTCATTATCTTACGAAAAAGTTTAATATTTCTTATTCTGTACACAGAAATAGAAAAACATGCAACATAAAGTTCAAAGAAATATCTTGATTAAGCTGGAATTCAGTAAAAAGGGATTTAAACTACTTGAGGTTCTACAGTAGTTTTACATAACGAAATAAAATACATTTAAGTAAAATGCAAAAAAAAAATGTAATAATTAAAAACGTACAATAGATTTTATCACTCGAGAAGTAACTTTACCTTAACTGTTGGTAATAATGAAAATTAAAAAATCTGAAACTTCACCATTCTTTGGTTTTTTCGTCTTTTATATTTTTCTCCAGAAAATGCTGAATTTCAACTAGTTTTCCAGCTTTTTTTTACCCGAAGACAATTTTTGCACTTTGTCCATATACTTACGCTCCAATATTCTACAAGTACCCCACATTTTCCCTAAAAAAAGACAAAAAAAAAAACCACATTTCTTATAAAAAACCCAACTTTAGTTGGGTTTTTTTGGGTTTTATTTAAAAAAACCCAAAAAACCCTGGGTCCATGGCTTTTTTTAAAAAAACCCGGGTTTTTGCCAACCCTGCTTCTATTAGGTAACGTTTCAAAATCAAGGGGGGAAATAAATTTTCGTCACATCCAGGTTTTTCAGATATTGAGTGCATACTGTACATGGAATTGCACTAGTCACGTAAAAGTGGTTAAGAGAAATAAAGAACTTTACCATTTTTATATTAAAATGTTGGCCATTACTGTCATGCTATCCACATGGTTTAATCTCTTAAGAGGTTTATACACAACTGATTAAAGAAGTACAAAGGATCACTTTATGAAAATTCAAGAAGCTTCCATTCAGTTAGAAATTATTGGTAGAATTGAAAACAAACAAACATATTTATTGGAAAAAATATATATTAAAAACTATTAAAAGAATAGAAAGAATGAAATTCAAAATAAGAATAAACTCATCAGTAGTGGAAGTCTTATCAAATACTAAATATATTGTTCTTTCAACTTTTTTCTTTTGTTTTAATTAATCAGTTATCCCAAGGGAATTATATGCTTGCAATACATTTTCTACAGAAGTAGCAAAAAGTTTCCGCATTCATGTTTCATATGGTAGGCGCCGTTTAATGTGATCAAGGTTAATGTTATCATTCGCTTAATGTTATCAGAATCACTAAGTCACGGAACACTTGTGCATTAACACGTGTTAAAAAAAAGTCAGATATTGTAATCAGTGTCTTCGTCTATTGTTATAATTTATTCATAAAACATTCAATTTTTTTTTTCCCATTTTTGGTCCTCAATCAACAGAAATACAAAGGCAAACATTGACAAGACTTACTTTCTGTGTGGCATTTTGTAGATTTCAATAGCAATGCTATCTTTTTCTAGGAGTGGAACTACAAGAATTTTGTTCTCAGTCACCACTGACTCCCGCTAAGATGCCTTTTGTTTGCTATGCAAAAATTCATTGCAAAAATTCATGAACCTCATTGAAAGACTTTTTTTGATCAAGAGTCATATTTTTTTATTTCACCAATTACTATGCGTTAAACAATTGCATATTTTAATTTTCTCTTTTATAATTCAGGTATTACCGTTCTAAAACTAAGTTAATTTATAATTTAAAACTGCGTTTTGTTGAGTCATTGTAATTGTAATTCATAGTTGCAAAAATATATGTTTCTTAATTTGAAAAAATCCTTATTTTGTGTCGACAGGAATCTTTTCGGTTATTGTTATCAATCCCTTATTGTTATCAAATTATATATGTCACAAATTGATCAAATTAAGCTGCGCCTACCGTTTTTGTATTCACCTCACAGAGATTGATCAAAACTTGAGGAATCATTGTTGTACCGTTTCCACCTCTTGTGTAAAGACGACAAGAGAATGCATGGTCTTTTAGAGACGTTTAATCAACATATCAATATTTACAGCTATATTACAAATTACAGATTATTTAATGTTACAAAGATATTTTGAACTGCGTCAGCCACTCCGCGACTCACCAGCATCTTTGCTCTACGAGTCTCCCCCTTTGACCTCTTTACTTTCTCTTATATACGGGGATTCGTTTGGCGGGGAATGCACCCCTGTTTACAACAGTCAGACGATGTTGACAAAATGGGTAAAAACATTTTCCTTCTGCTGTCTGGGGTCTCAACTGCGTTGACAAGATGGCTGAAAAATGTTCCCTATAGTGTCACAGACATCATATCACACCAAAACGGAGAAAGTTTATGTGCACAACAAATGTCCAGCTTCGGATAGAATTCAGCTATTCTGAAGATCTAATTTCGAACATTTCTCAGAAAAGGGGAGCAAAAACCGTATTTACGTGTGGTCATACTTATCCAGCTCCCATACTGGTGACAGATATAAAAACACCCGCGTAACATGTTTTTCTCACGATGAGTGTGGTCTGGAAAAGAATTTCTAGGACCGACCCCACACATTGAATCAAAATAGCAAACAAGTGGAGGAATCGCATCGGTATAGCTAGGATTCTTTTCGGTTATTGTTATCAATCCCTTATTGTTATCAAATTATATATGTCACAAATTGATCAAATTAAGCTGCGCCTACCGTATTTGTATTCATCTCACAGAGATTGATCAAAACTTGAGGAATCATTGTGAATTCTTTTTCAGTTACAAAATCACAAACTTTCCAAGTAAAATGCAACTGGAAATTTGTTCTGCATAAGATCTTCTTGGAGAAGACAGAAAACACTTGAAAGCAAAATGCAGCTTTGTTACTCTTCCAATAAAAAAAAATTTAATCTAAATTATTAAAAATGCTTTAAAAAATAAAATAAATTTTTTAAATCATTATGAATTGCATTTCACTCCATGCCAGTGTAGTCTGATATAAATTACATTAAAATTTTCCAAACTTTGTTTGGGCAAGATTAGCAAGGAGTTAAAATATACTCGTATATTTTGTGGTCATTTTTTGTCATTACCATTTACAAATTTATGAAGCGAATGCAAAGAGGAAAAGTGAACACTCACCACCACTGGTACAAAAGGGGGTTTAATCTTTCGCATCAGAAGATCATCCCAGCGAATATTCTGTGAACAAATATATATCTTTTAAAAAAATAGAATTTCAACATTGGAAAATAATAATAAAATGCATCTAATTTTGATAGTGATTGAAAAACATCAATTGCAAACCGCAAAAAAAAAATTAATGTAGAATAACTTATTACAGTCGAACCCCCGATTTAATGAATTCATCGGGACTTTTATATGCTAAATTGGGGTTATTCGTAATATCGGGGTGTGAAAATGTTTTTTTTTTTTTTAATTGCACTTACCTTACCTAAAACTCCTAATAAGCAACTGTGCAAGAATATCCATAATTAGAAAGTGTACACTTTTTATTCAGCATTCCACGATTTATTATCCACTAGTTGATTTATTTTAAACTACTGAGTAATAGATGTTTAACAATTTTCTTGATACTTGACTCGAAATAGTTTTCTTTTGACTTTATGCAGAGAAGAAAATACTGTGTCATTTGCAGCCTGCTGCAGTGATATGTTTTTAGTTTCCAGGCCATGTAAAAAAGCATTTGAAAAATTAAGTTTTGATGGCAGTTTCATTATTGCTTTCTGCATCAGAATCACGATAAATTGGTTGGCCCCTCTCCTGTCAAAAATTGCTGATTCTAAGAAAAGCCTTTTTCTGCTTCGGACAATATGGATATAACATTTGGAAAACACCTACCAAACTGAAACAAAAACAAATTCGGCTGTCAAAATAATTTGTTAATTCAGGGTTTTTGCCTTCATTTTTGTCAGGGAAAAAGAAAAATTCACTAAATCGCAAAATTCGTTAAATAGAGGTTTGTTAAATTGGGGTGCTATTGTAATGTAGTTTTTTACTCTAAAGAGTAAAAAAATAACAGTAAAAGAGTAAAAGAATAACAGTAGGTATATGAATAACAAGTTGTAGTTATAAATTTTATGTATTTAATACATTAATAATGAGAGTACACATTCTAAGCACTCACTAAACACATCAAACTGAACACAAAAATGTACTAAAAAGCTCTTTGTGTTGATGAGATTAAACAGGAATTTATATTTAGCAGCTTTAGAAATTATATTCACCCTAAAGAAGGCCTGCTTCTTCACATCTTCTGCATCTCTCTCACTTGCACCCAGGCGCCTCTCAGGATTCTTACGTAGCAACTGGAAAAAGAGAAAAATGATGTTGATCTCATTTTAGATACCGTAAAAGCAGAAACCCTTTTAATTGTTCAAAGACAATATTTCAAATAAACTCAAGTCTATGTAATAAGCTCCTTCGGGATGACTTTCTGGTAAGCATTTGTTAAGTAGAGCACAAAGCATTGCCACAGCTAGAATTACTACAAAACATACTGCAGTGGTGGCACTCAAACCATAAATTCATATTCCAAAAGCAGCATTGCATGCACAACTCTGCAGGCAGGAAGTTCATCCAGAACTAAGTGAGTCAATTTGTATAGAGTATGCACACGACAAAACAGAATTGGTGGCCCAAATATGAATAACAATACTTGAGAAAATACCCATTAAGTTTGAAGTAAAACTACTTACCCTTCGCATAAGGGCAATGGCTTCCAGGGAGAGAAAGGTGGGGTAACGGACTTCATCATTCACGATGCTGTCGAATACTTCTTCTTCATCATCTCCAGGGAAAGGGGACTGTAGAAAAGATAACAAACCATCAAAATAAGAGTCATCAAAAGTTTATATTAAAGTTGTAAGCAATCATTGGAAAGATAAGTTCAATGACTGTAGTCACAACTTTTGTGGCCCAAACTTGAAATGAAATATGACTATTGTAACAAAACATTTGTTGCACCTTAATTTAGCTTAATGCACATAATTTTATTTTCATATTGTCTGGAGTCAAGTATTTACTTACTAGTTGAAATAATTTGTTAACAGACTTCAAAGTCAACTACTCTTTACTCCTGTCAGGGGGTGATTATGAGGTTATGAAAAAATACCTGAAACTTTTAAAGGAAAGGTTCTTTAATTCTGAAAATCTCCCCAATAAAACGAAAATTACATTTTATCAATAAATTTGTAATGAGAATCTAATTTTACACAAAATGCGGTGGTATACAGCTTTTACTATACCTATATGTCTTCTTCGTTCAATTTTTAATTTAAATTGTATTGGCTGAATTAGAATTAACCTTAAGCTAAAGGTTTTAAGATTAGCTGCAATTATTGAGTGTTGTAACCAAGAAATCAGGTTCTTATTTTATTTCTTACTGTTTAGTAAGAACCAAGTTTATAGATATTACTTTTAGATTTAAAAAACAGGCATATTTTATTGGATCTTCTAGATTTGCTGGCACTCATTTGAATGTACCGAATACCCTAAGAAGTTTCCTCCCGAGCAACGGAACCTGACTAGCTCAAGGGATACATTTTTTTTTACTATTTTATAACTGAGATCAAAGTGAAAAATATATTTTTTTTTTAATTTGAAAGTGATTACTTAGAAAATGTTAGGCAACAAAACTACTTTGTTGGCAGTTGCTATTAGTAAAAGGTAGTTAAAAAGAAGCAAACTAGGAAGTGGCGTAGGTAGCTGTTACAGAAAGTTCGATAAACTATCAAGCCAGCTGGATGCCAATGACAGTTATTTTCTTATTAGTCAGCCTTTATACATGTAATCAAACCAATGGCTAATCAGTTTTTTAAAAAATACTAGGCGAGTCAGTAAATATTAAAAGCCCGGAGTCAGCCTGTTTTCTAACAGCTCCGACTCCTTTACCTCAAAATCAGTCCGACTCCAAAGCCCTGGTTTTTTAAACCGAGGTCCCAAATAATGAAATATACATAATTTTATAAAAATATGTACATCATGGCTCCTAACACATTTTAGCCATAGAAAAGGGTAAAAGAGGACCACTTTCAATCAAAAAGAGGACCTTGGGAGGACCATTCATAGTAAACCCAGGGAAGCACCAAAAGACAAACTAGCTGCCTGCTGCTAAATCAGTGAAGATAATTCGTTAATTAACCATAATTAGGATTTTTCCTTATCACCTTCTGTACAACTGAACTTTTTATCCATTGAATTATATAATTTACAAACATTTGGATGGGGGGGGGGGGTGACTAGCAAGCATGTAATTAACGATTTTACAGAGTAATATTGACTGAAAAGTAAATTTTCTACTAATTAACAACTGAAAATTGGTTGATTATAAATAATCAGTTAAGTGACTGATGAATCAGTGCATACCTAGTTCAGACCTTTTAGATACAGTTTTTGAAATAAACATATTAGCACATAGTCCTTTACAAAAATTTTCACGTAACAGTTTAAACAGAATTTATTTTGATATAAGGTACTGCAAGACAAGAAGATCTAGTTTAAGAGACATGAGGGAGCAACAACCCCCCCCCCCCCTGGAGCCCTCGTTTTTAACACATATTTCCAACCCTAATATGGTAGCTTATATACACATGAGTGTTTATGACCAAACACCCAACCCAGGAGGTAATTTCTGACTATGCTACTGCTTAAGCTCAAAAATACTAGAGGTTTGCAAATCATTTATTAGTATGATAAGTATCCAAATCAGTTCTTCATATGTATGTATTAGTTGTTACCAAGGCATTGTAACTGTTTTCAAGTATATATAAAAATTACTAAGAAAGAAAATATTGAAGTTGCCATATCCAAATATATGCAAATGCTGCTTAAGTGATAAATACACTGAACGTAAATTTGAGCATGATTTACTGAATAACTTAATGTAATCAAGTAATGTGCAAGTTCAAATTCATAGAGCTATATTTTCAAACTCACTATGAGTATTTTCAATAAAAAATAAGGATACAAAGACATACAAAGTAATTCAGTTCTTAGTTTTTTTAAATAAAATTAAGTATTATAATCTGAGGTAGCACATGTCAAAATAGCTTTCAGTTTCCAAAAATATTAAAATAATTCCAAGATGCAAAATGATTGAAATCTCGAAAATGAGAATCAATTTTTCGTGAAGTACAATCACTATATGAAAAATTATCATAAGCTTTGTGCTACAATATGATTAAAGTGAAAAAACAACGTAAATAAAGCACAATATCTTCTCCAATATTTGTGCTTTATTTACGTTGTTTTTTCACTTTAATCAAGTACAATCACTGTTGGGATGTTTTCCAAAAATGTCATTAATTTATTATTTACTAAAATCAAACTTAAAATATGTTAGTCCAAGATAGCAGATGTGAAAATAACATTCGACTGCCCAAAATATTAAGATATTTACAAGATGAAAAAAAATTGAAATCTCAAACACAAGAAGCAATTTTTCGCCGAAGTTTGACTAAGTACAATGCTGCCATGTTTCAAAAATTAGAAAGTTTATTGTCTATTAATATTTTTAAAAAAAAGCTACTCTATGGTGGCGTATGTCGAAATAATTTCGGATTGCCAAAAATATCAAATTACTTACAAGATGCAAAAAGATTGAAATCTCAAACACGACGAGCAATTTTCCAAGAAGTCCGAGTAAGTGCAATGTTGCCGCGGGTTCCAAAAATAAGAACGTTTATTATCTATCAAAATTAAACATAAAGTGAGTTAATCTAAGATGGCGTAAGTCAAAATAACTCCCGATTGCCCAAAATGTCAAAATATTTACAAGATGCAAAAAGATGGAAATCTCAAATATGACAAGCAATTTTCCCGCAAAGTCCATGCAAGTGCCATTGTTGCCACGGTTCCAAAAATAAGAAAGTTTATTATTTACTAAAATTAAACATAAAGTAAGCTAATCTAAGGTGGTGTATGTCAAAATAACTTTCGATTGCCAAAAATAATAAAATGTTTACAAGATGCAAAGAGATTGAAATCTCAAACTCGACAAGCAATTTTCGGCGAGGTCCAAATTTGTGATGCCATGGTTCCGAAAAAAAAAGTACTTCATTATTAATTGAAATTTAACATAAAATAAGCTAATTTCAGGTAATGTATGTTAAAATAACTTCTGATTGTCTAAAATATCAAAATATTAACAAGAAGCAGAAAGATTGAACTCGCAAACACAGGAAGCTTTTTTTCGCAATGCTGCATGTCGAACTCAGGTTCAGAATATTGCACTGATGAAATGTTTTTGAAAAATATTTAAGTAAAATTCAATGATTTTCTACCGATTTCAAGCACTAAAAAAAAACTTTCACTTTTTTTTTCTAAGGTTTACAAGCACTTGAATTTTTTTTTTTTTTTTTTGAAGAACTTTTCCAAGGTTTTTCAAGGGCGTACGAAGACATCATAACTCCTCCCCCAAACCCCTCTGTTTGCTAGATTTCCATGCTGCAGCAATTGGAGGAGGAGTAATGACGTCAATCTGAAGCGAAACAGAAATAATACGGGAAAGATAGGGTTGAATAGAAACAAGGCGTAGCAGCCGCGTATTTGGGCGTAATAAACATCAGCACACACTATCTTTTAATGCAATGAAAACTTTTAAAATCTGATTTTTTAGTAAAAACAATATAAAAGAGGGCTAAACGGACTAAAATATTAAAAAGCGGTCAAAAGCGGACTTTACCCTTAAAAACGGACATTGCCGGGAAAAGCGAACGATTTGGGAGCCCTGGTACATTGATTGCATTTAATAAATGTAAGAGATGAACTTCTTATATCCAAATAATTTCTTCAGTCAGATGATTTGCATATGTTTAGTTAAATTATCAATGAGTTACAAAGTTAACCCAGTCAGGTATTATACTAATTATCTCCAAAAAATTATTTAAAAACATTTCATTGACAAAGGTACAAACAAAGTTTACATACGTTATTTACTTTCAATCAATAATGTGATTGCTTTTCATGGTGAAATTAAAAAGTTCGTGGAACCTCACCTCTCCAACCAGCATCTCATAGACCAGGACACCCAGGCCCCACCAGTCCACTTGCCTGCCGTAGGATGTCTCTGTTAAAACTTCAGGTGCCAGGAACTCGGGAGTGCCACAGAATGTACCGGTGCGATCTCCTGGCCCAATGCCCTCCTTGCATAGACCAAAGTCTGCAAGCTTAACATATCCCTCAGCATCCAAGAGGAGGTTATCCAACTTCAAGTCTCTGTAAACACCAAGAATATAATGCATGAAAAAAATATATATCACACTAATTATCTCAAAAAAAAAATTTTTTTTAGCTTTCATTTAAAAACAATTTATTTAAAAAAATATTTAAAACATTTCATATTCACAGCGGTATACATTCATTTACAAGCAATAACTAGTTTCCTTGCTTGATTTTGAGGAGAAAATTTTTGAACGAGCAATTCCTAATGCTCCTCAGGATACTGCCGTGCTAAGCACAGATGTGGTATCTGTATATTTTGTCAAAATTGAGTTATTGTCACCGGGTGGTCATTAGTAATTTAGTTTACCTAAATCAAGTTTTTTGGCAATTCGTGAACGTGAAATATTAAACAAAGCTGTGGCAAAAAAGTGTCATCAGCATATTTTGCGTAGTTTGCTAAAGCAATTTGAATGTAAGTGACAAATACTAAGCCTTTAAAGTGGTATCTGAGCAGTTACCCATTTTTTCCTTAGAAGTTATGCAGATACAACTTTTATACCTTAGTAAAGCAGCATATCTAATAATGTAGCAGTTTATAGCAACAGAGTACTAAAATTAGTTTACCTTTGAATAGTTGAGATAGGTCGATAATAAAAACTAATAAAACTTTGCATAAATGTTCAAATAAATATTCAGCTTTTTCTATTTAAAATTTTATTTAAAATGCAAATTCTTAAAAATGAAATGCATGTAAAATTTTCATATTTAATTCTGTTATACATAAAAGAAAAAAAAAAGCATTTCATTTTACGGCCAGATTTATTTTTGTTTAAGCATCATCTCCTGTCAAAATTATCCTCATGCTTGGTAAAAATGAATCTAAAAAATAAAACATCAAAAATGATAGCAACACATTCTTTGAACATAAATAACAGAAAATTATTATGGTTTACAGTTTTAAATGTCCAAAACATTGAAAATCGTACTTTTCAGAAGCAAATTCTGATAGATTTGTATTAACAAACTAATGCAAAAGCAAAATTCAAATGAAGCAGATGCTTTCAGTATTATTTAATGATACATTAAGTGCATTTAACTAAGCTATTTTAGTCGTATCTGTGCAGAAACTCCGAAAAACGACTAGTAATAGTCACTTACAGTGAAATTAACTTAGCATATGAAAAGTTTTTGAAGAGAAAATTTGTCCTAACTGCATTTAATAATTTTAAATAAAGACTTTTATAAAAATACGCGCTTACCTTTTTTTCGGTTAGATGGATTATTTACGAAGCGACTACATCAATTTCTCATTTCGAGCTCTGCTGCGGATACCACATCTGTGCTTGGCACAGCAGTATAGGAGAGGGGGAAAAGAGTCAACAAAACTTTCTTCAACAGGAAAACTGTTTGGACAAATTTCATCAAGGCACCAAGGTGGGAGGATTTTTCAAAAAATAGCAATAATTCGCTACTGTTTTGTAAGATTGAAATTATCTACTGCATGGCTTTACTGCAAGCTGTTTCCTCCCCCCCCCCCCTTAATGCTTTTTATTTCATTTATCAAACTCAAACATTTTTCACACACATTCTTCACATTATGTGACATTTCCGTGGTTTTCTGTCACAGGGTAAAACAGTGTCATGAGAAAAATTAAAGTTACAGCTGAGCCATTATCATAAATTAAGTACATACAGTAAGTTTTCAACAACTGTTATCATCCTTAATAGTTTTTGTTAATTTTGGAGAAAGAAAACCATTTTTAATCAGCATCTTCATCAACGTTAATTTTGACAAGTTCAAAATTACAACCCAGGTTCTTTTTTCCTAAAGGATAGTACTTACCTGTATATAATCTTATTCTGATGTAAGTACTGAAGCCCAAGGACAACACAGGCAGCATAGAAGGCAGCCCTTGGCTCTGGGAATATGTCTGCATGGATGTGCATCATTAGGTCACCGCCACAAGCATACTCCATCACAAAACACACATGGTTCTGTAATAGAAAGAAGTCATACTTTCAATAATTGATAACCAAGACAGTACTTAACAGAAGATATTTTTTTTATTTGCAACAATTATCAAATAATACTAATTTGAAGCATAAATATTGGATGCTGAAAGCTGTAGTTTCAATGAAACTTTTTGCCAGCTTCATATTTGTCAAGCATATCAGCATTTTGAGGGATGAACATGAGATTAAACATTGATTAAAATAATACATAATTAAATAAGAATACATAATTTTACACTGCATAAGATTGCTGAGCCTCATTCCAAGTCAACTAAACCATTTTTTTTTTTAAGTCATTCACACCAAAATATCTCCAATCAGGCTAAAAATTTGTACACTGCTTCCAGTTATGTTTGAAACTAAATTTCATAAAGTTTTAGATACCAATTGATGAAACTGTAGTGGTACTAGCCACCCTTATTTTTGATATTATTGCATCAAATAAATAGAGATATATACAGTCAAACCTTGTTAAAACAAGGGTTTAACGAAGTTTGACTATTTGGTTTTTGTTTAAAAAGCTAAAAAACAAATAAATAAATAAAGAAAACACAAACTTCATATCTGTTTTGCTGCAGTTTTTCCCTGTTAAGAAAGTTTTTCTCAGTGAAAAACACAGAAATAACAAATAAATCAATACATAAATAGCAATTATAACCTTTAAGTTGATCGATTTTACTTTATTATTACAGCTTTTTTTTTTTTTTCAGTTTGTTTTTATATGAATACTCACAATTAAAATTTTCCAAGAAGGAAATCCACTAATAAATTGTAAAAACAAAATTTTCGACTTAGCATCAGAAAAAAACAATTATACTTCAGTTTAGTTCAATAGGACTACAATAGTATTCTTACATCTACAGAAGGATGTTTTTAAGTAAACCAATAGATTTTTTTTTCTTTTTTGAAATATTTAAAATTTTTTGGTTTTTAATGATTTAATTTGGTTTTCTTAATACAAGGCCTTAAAATACTCAAGGACTTTAAAGCTTGAACCTAAATTTGAAAAGTTAGAACTAACTGGAGTTTGGAAACAGGCAAACAAGTTGACCAGGAAAGGATGTCGGACGGAATTGGCTACGGCAAAAATCCTCCTTTCGGCCATGAGACTCTCTATTTCCTCCCTCGCAACAATGTCTCCCTTCTTCAGGGCCTTGATGGCAAACAGCTCACCAGTGCTCTGCAATCGGCTCAAGATCACCTGCAGACAGAAAGCAAACAATATAGTGTTGTTTCAAACATAATACAGAACTGGCATTTGCTTTTTATGTAGTTTCAAAAAGAGTGACACAGCAATGGGGTCGTCTCCAATTTTTCTGAAAGAGCATGCTTAAAAACAAAGGATCTGACCATTTTTTAAATAATTTATTTAAATTTAATATTTTTAAAAAATTACTTAAATTGGTGCGCTTTCATTGTTCACTCTTCTGCCGTGTGACATCACAAATGATATGAAATGCCATTCAATGTTGCCGTTCACACAACAAAATATTTAATTCGCATCTTTACTCACGTGTATTGGCAATGGTTGATAGCAAGTGTAGAGCGCAATTTTAATTCGCTGCTTGATTATCATAACGTGGAAACGTAGTAGAAAGATGCGCCAAATTGCATCATTTGTGACGTCATAAAGATCACGTCTTGTTTGAAAAATCAGACGTTTAAAAAAATAATTTAAAAAAAAACTGTTGGGAAAATGAAAGTATTTTCTAGGTCCATGTAATTTTTTCTGCTCATTCTATCCATTTCAATGACTAAAAGTAGTACTTTTGACTGAAGGAAACCACCCCATTATTAAAAGACAACTTACTCATACCGTATTTTCCTGCGTATTATCTGCGGGCGGCCTATAGTCTGCAGGTCCTAAAATGGGCCCGAAGCTTTGTATAATCCGCAGCCGCGTATAATCTGCAGATAATACGATGTACAAAAATAAAGTTTGAACTTAACATACCATTTAAGCAACAAGTGAAAATAATTACTTTGAAGGCATAATCGAAATTAATCTAATATATTATCTAAAATATAATGATTTCTTCTTGAAATCACGATTATTGTAAGCTAATTACTTAAAAAACAAAGAGTCAAGACAAAGGAGCAAACGGTCTAATATTGGTGCAAATGGCTTCCACCTTCACGGTATTCTTGTTTATTTTACATGGTCTGAATCACCTAAAAGGTACATTCAAGCCAACATAAAATAACAAATATACAAGCAGGCAGCGAGAAAGAACATGCAAGCTTTGTAAAATAAACAACATTCAGTAAGCGTACGGTCTCTATAAGTGAATCCTACTGTAAATATTGAGGTTCAATGCGTTGGAAGAAAAAAAAATCACAGATAATCTGAGGCAGCGTATAATCTGCACCTCATAAACTTTGCCTTTTTCAACAGATAATAAGCAGATTATAAGCAGGAAAATATGGTAAGTTTTAAGAAACCAAACACTTTTAAGCATTTGTACATTCATCATTACACAATAGACCCTCGTTTTACATGGGTTTATGTTTCATGACAAAGGCTGCTTAAATCAAAACCATGCTAATTAAGACTTAATGGTTCAGTTAAAATATATGGGTTAAGTTCCACAAATAAAAAAAAACACATAATAAGTTTAATGTGTACTTAATTTGATACATATGCAGAGTGTGCATGAAGAAAATATCAATTAACTTGAAGTTTATAAAAACGAGTTTGTTATGGCAGTCATTATTTTTCTGTTATTATTTTTAGGAAATTAATGCATCTATGATAACTTATGTTATATCAATGGCGGGATCTTAGTTCACTAACAGATCAGAAAGATCAATTGCCCTTACCAAGGAATGGTTCAAAATTTTCAATGTGAAAAATTTTGGTTGTGTGTCATCAATGTCAGTATCATTGTTGATTTCATTCTGAAAGCTTTTCTTCCAGTGATTTCTCAATTGTGTGAGTTTAAAACCTAAATTTCTGGAAAGATCTCTGGGACCAATCCCGAAAACTGTACTCTAAGCCCAGTAGTACAAGCTCAAATATTAGCAAGTCAAAATGCAGTTTATTTCATGTTATCTACAATTTCAGAAATTTGGATTTTGAAAGCAAGGAATATTTTATCCGATTGCAATGCCACATTCACGTAAAATCAAAATTTATCCATGTAAAACAAAATAAATACAACAAATCTTGAACCGCATATAATCAAATCCATGTAAAACGAAGGACTACAGTACAATCAATGAGAATGATTATCATTTTCGTCTATTTAGGGGATTTTTTGAATGTCTTAAACTGGGTATTCAAGTTTTGTGAAATGGAAAATAAAACATCAAACAAAAAGTTGATTTTACCTTCCCAAAATGCCCACGGCCCAACAGACTGATGAATTGAAAATCATCCAATGAAAGCCCAACTTTAACACTGAAATTTAAAAAGAAAATCATTCCAATACAATAATACAAAATCCACAAATCAAATAAATTAAAATTTCAAAAAATCGCCACTCCATTTTCGGGCAGTTATTAAGGTGAACGCTCTTTCATTTCAGCAATAATTTATATTGAGATAACCGAAGACAAATTCCAAAATTTCAACTTTGGAAAATAGAAAGAGCTTGATAACTAATAAATTGCAGCGCTCTTACCTAGGGGTTTGCACAGTTCCAGGACGCTGCCGCTGCTTCTGACTCTTCGGAAAGTCATCTACTTGCCGCCGCCTTCTCGCATCCTCACTAAAAATTTCAGAAAAACAACTTTGAATAGTTGGATGGAAAAATTGAAAAAGATATTACAATCCAACTTGCTAAAAAAGACACAAAGGAAACTCTATATTTGCTCGTTATAACCAAGCACTGGTATAAATTGGGTTTGTGAAAAGAATTATAAAAATTCACACAGTAAACTCCCAGTTATAGGTGGAAGAGGATTTTCCACGAAACCCAATATCTGTGGTGGTTCACATTCAAAAAAAAAATTCCGACTATGATTACCTGATGTAGATAAATGCACATACTTTAACTTAACAAGTACCAAAATATATTTCTAGACATTCCTATTTCTTTCTTCCCCTTACCTTCCCATGACACCAAACTCTCCATAGTTTCGGTTGGAAAAAAAATCCTATCCCCTTCCTTATGTGTTTTTTATGTAACCTAATTTGATCTGTTTCAAGAAATCTGTAAAGACCATTTAGTAGAAGTAATCCATTGGCAAAAATGAGCGAACCTTTCTTAGCTTATACATACTTGTTTATACACTTATCATTTTAGCTATAATTTAAATGTATGTGAGTGTTACCGATCTTTCAAAAACAATTGCATACACTAATATCATTTTTTACTTTGCAAATTATGTGCATATTCTGATATCTGCAGCTACTGTGCCACCCTATTCAGTGGAAAATCAGGAGTTAAGTTTTTTGTTTTTGCGAAGTACCACTAAAGTTGGTTAATTTACTTTGAAACATCATATTTTCTGTTGTGTTATTATTTTCTTTTCTGTTTTATTTATAATACTCATGGTCCAGAAAACATCTCAATTTGTACCTTTTCCTTCAAAAAAGTTTCCAGTTTTTGTGCATATCAAAAGCATTTTGGTACAATGAGTCATCAATATCTGGTAGGTAGAGAGGTAATGCTTACATAGACATCTTTTTTTTCTGAATATACAGCACAGTAGAAGTTTAAAAAAAATAGTTAAAACTTTTAAATAATCTAATCCTTCTGACAGTGCTCCTGTCTTGAAGATTCGGTGAGGCTTGTGTGCACCAATGACCCGGAGGGCTAAGCTGGTGGTAGCTTGCTACCGGGAGGGTCTCCCAAGCCAGACAGGCTGAAGGGTAGGTGCCAGACGAAAAAGAACACCAACCCGAGCCAAGACGGACTTCTTTCAATATGGCGCTCAGATACCTGGATAACAGAAGCCGCATCTCACCTCCGCCTCATGACAAAGTTGACCTAGATCCTTCATGCTGCATCGTCCGTCGCACAGACTAATCAGGGACGCGCTTGTGGTTCAGGCAGAGAGCTGCAAGTGTTAAGTAAATTATGGTCTCCACAATCCTCACAATCATTGAAGATCCTACAGTGCAACATTAATGGCTTGACTACCTCAGCAACTAAAATAAAACTTGATTAACTACTTGACATTGCTATTAAAAAAGGAGTCCAGGTGATAGCTGTTCAGGAAACCAAACTAAAGACTAACTTTATTAAATGTGAAGTGTTTCAACATCTATAGAGCTGATCGTATGTCCAAAGGTGGAGTAGGTCTAGCCTTCATCAGAGATGTCAATTATCAAAGTATTGACTTTCCTTAGGATCCGACCTCTGACCTGGAAATCCAGGATATAAGATTTCTTTGGAGAGGCAAACCGCTCAACATAATTAATGTTTATCACCCACCAAATCAAAAACAGCTTCCAGTAAGTCTCTCCAATGTCTTAGACAGAAATACCATTATCTTAGGGGATTTAAACACCAAACACTCCGCTTGGGGATGTTCCAGTAATTTTCTCAGAGGAGAGGAATTACTTCAGTTAATAGATGATACGGAGGCAATGATTCGAAATGATGGTTCTCACACCTACAAATCCTATAGCTATGACACCTCCAAAGCACTGGATATTGCAATCACGAGCTCAGAAATATTCCCTCAATGTCCGTGGAGTGTCTTAGACACTATTGAAAGTGATCATTTACCGGTACTTAAGGAACTCAAAGACAGAGAGTATGTATTATGCGTGAAAAGTTCTGGAATTTTAAAAAGGCGGACTGGACCTCATTCAAAGAAGCAGTAGATAACCATATGGCCTCATTCCCTTACTCAAATGATCTGAACAATAACTGGAAGGACTTCAAGAGCGTCATTCTGGCCAATACCAGAGCCTTCATTCCTAAGTACAATTTTAAGCACCACACTCCCTACTTCACTCATTACACTCCAAGCCTAAAACCTCTCCTTGAGAAGAGAAAACTTCTTTATAAGTCTTTAAACAACAGCAAAAATGGCTCTAGAGCTGAAATTAACAAAATAAATGCATAAATAAAGAAAATATATGCTCAACTGAAGAGAGCTCGATGGAGAAAAATGTGTAGAAATCTTGATTCAAGAACAAGTAATTCTAAACTATGAAAGATCTTTAAGAACATCAATTGAGAACAAGAACAATTTGAGGAAAGTAACTTGGTTACTGACAATAATGATCAGGTTTATGCTGACGACAGAGCTGAAGCAAATGGTCTGGCAGCTTACTACCAGAGAACCAGCAAGCTGGATTTAACAAGAGAAAATAAACCTATTTTAATAAAAGCTAAAAACATCATTCATGGCTGTAGAAGCTCTGATTTAGGCAATAACATTTCAACAAAAAACTTCTCAATGCAGGAACTGCTTTTGGCAATAGCCTACACTTGACTAAATCTCCTGGCCCAGACGGAATCTTTGGCCAAATGCTGGAAAGCCCTCGGCCACCAAAGGAAACAAAGACTATTAGACATCATCAATCTCTCTTGGAAAATCGGGCGCCTTCCACCTGACTGGAAAACGACGATGGTGATCCCCATGAAAAAACCTTGCAGAAAGACTTGGACAATTGGGTATTTTCAACCTATTGCACTCACTAGCACAGTTTGCAAAATCATGGAGAAAATGGTCTTACATAGAATTTAAAACTTTCTAGACAGTGAGAACTTAATGCCACGTGAACAATATGGCTACAGGAGAGGACACAGTACCATCGATCAAGTCCTATTTTTCTTCCAGAATGTCAGAGACGCTCAAAACAAAAAACCTACCCATCACACAATTGGGGTGCTATTAGATTTTACAAAAGCATTTGTGAGGAAACATAAATTGATAATTAAATTGCATGACACCTTCAACATTCGCGGCAACACCTTGGCTTGGATCTCAGATTTCCTACACCACAGGACTATAAAAGTAAAATTTAACAGGACCTTTTCTGACCGAGCTAGACTTAGTCAGGGGGTACCCCAAGGCTCAGTACTCAGCTCAATGCTTTTGTCTCTGTTTTTGGCTGGCATAGAGAAATTACCACCCACAGGGATAGGAGTCGGTATGCTTGCCAACGACATAGTTCTCTGGTGTTCTGGAACCAACTTAATAGATATAGAGAGAACCCTTAACAACACTCTCTCTGTATTGTCAAACTTTGCTTCGGATTTTAAATTCTGCTTCAACCCAGCGAAATCCATTGTTACATTTTTTACTACCAACAAAAAATTATACAACTACCAACCAAAATTAATAATGAACAATCAAGATTTAGCTTACAAGAAACAACCAAAGTATTTGGGATATATTTTGGATCCCGAATGGACAAGCAACAAACATATAGAACATATCGTCTCAAAGAGCAGAAAAGGATAATTATCCTTAAATTTACAGCTAGTAAGGACTGGGGAGCCGATGCTAACACTCTAAGAGATACGTACATGACATTAGTTAGGCCCCTATCGGAGTATGGATTCCCTATCTATAGTTGTGTCTCTGCCACCAACTTAGATGAACTAGAAAGGGTACAACTCAGTGCAACAAGAATCATTACTAAACTTAAACGCAACTGCCCTAAGGAGGTAGCTCTTTTTGAGGCTGACTTGCAACCACTTCAGCTAGAAGAAAGGCAAACCTTATCAAGTACTTCAATTAATGTTCCAGCTATGGTGAGCATAATAGAACATCCGCATACTTAAATAACTGGAACTACAATCAACGACTAAAGAAGAATGGTCCCTTCAGCTAAGCTAACTTCTACAGCTGCCTCATAAACAAGTTGAGCCCCACTCCTTAAAATACTGTCTGAGTCTCTCAGAAGGCCTTCCCAGTGTCAAATTTCAATTCAACCTAGCTACTCCGATCATCAAGAGGGATTTCATTCCTGATCATCTCAGACAGTTGGCCTTAGGGATCATAAATGGGATCCCCGACAATGCTATAAAAATTTACACGGACGGCAGTAAACTAGATGACCAAGCTGGCAGTGGCATCATCATAGAGAAACCGGAGGGGAAACTGTCTTTCAGCCTTTGTAACCCTAATTCATCATCAGTCTTTAAAAGTGAATTAATTGCAATTGAGCGAGGTCTTGAAGCTGTTCTTGATGACAATGATTTTGGAAATCTCTAGATCCTTTCGGACAGTAGGAGCTCACTTCAGCACCTATGCTACTGATTGCAATAGGAGATCAAACCAGTATTTCTATCATTCAGAAACTCAAGCTTATTTCTGAGTCTCATGAAATTTATTTTCAATGGATTACTTCTCATGTAGACATTTTTGGCAATGAGAGAGCAAACGAACTGGTCAAGGAAGACTGCAAATTACGACTATTCTTTCTCTTCATAACTCACCTATCTTGAACATCAGTCCAGAATAAATACTGAAATCTCAAATGCGTGGAAGATTCCTACCTGCCATCACTGCTATGCAAGTGAAAAGGCAGGCTCTTTCTTGACCATCAATTGTGACAGAGCTTCTAGAACTGCAATCTCAACACTAGCGAGCGGCCACATAAAGGGTCTCTCGTTTTTAGAGGGCAATAAAATCTACAAGATCTGCACTAAATGTAAAACTGAACAGGCCTCTCCTTAACATATCCTAGACTTTTTGGGACTTTCTAGTAAGGACATTTATTCATCTCCCCTTCTGGTCCTCGACTTTTTCAGGGTTAACGGTCTGATGGAATTCGTCAGACTACTGGAGGATATAAGCAACAACAACAACAAATGATCTAATTTTTAAGACTCAAAATCTATCTTAACTGAGCTAATGTAATGGTGAAAATGCCATTTTACAGAATATTTCACGCTGTGCAATGATATGCAACACAATTGGAGCTAGTAGCATTTAATTAGTTTCAAGTGCAAAAATCACAAAACACAATTTTATTTTGTTTTCCTAAAAAGAATACTTCATACACAGTACTGAAATGACAGTATAAGTTTGAAAGCAGAACTTTTCAAAGTATTTTGGATGATTAAGATTTTGTCAGCCTCCTTATGAAGAATTACAAAATTCTTAAAAGTTCCCAACCTTAACTAGTTCTTACTTAAATAAGTTTTGTTTAATTCCAAAATTTGAAAAAACTTTCTGTAAAGTAAGCAAGCATTGCATGTGAATAGCTCACCTTACAGTTTCCCCTATGATCAGCTCAGAGCAAGTGACACGCTCCTCATCTGGCATCTCAACGAGGGGCTCAGGAGTGGGAGATCGTCGAGTGCACACCCCTTTGATAATGGCATCTGTCTCAGTCAGGCACTCAGTCACTCGTGCATGATTTGTAACATATCTGCGCACCAAACAGAAAAGCTCATTTCAAAGTGGCATTGAAATTGGAAATATTTTTTTCTACACTAACTTTTTCTATACTAAATAAAATATATTTGTACTTGTATGAGGTTAGCATAAATGAATGACAGGATAGCATATATCATGGGTGCCTATATAGGGGGGTAAGGGGGGCTCGAACGCTCTCCCCCCCCCCCTTAGAAATTAGAACTTCCTTGCTTTTAGTACTTTTTTCTTTTTAAAAATGTAAAAACATTTCTTCCTCAGTCATTAATGAATAAGTTATTAAAAATATCAAATTTTAATGATTCTAATCTGTCCTGAAATCGGTTCCCATGGGGAAAATATCTGAGCCCCCCCCCCCCCCCCCCCTCCTTACAATTTTGCATATGGACGCCCTTGGCATATATACATATATTCAAAACTATTAAAAACATTACAGTCAGTAATCCATGCATTAATTATTTTTATTATTTTGCAAAAACATGAAAAGGAAATTTCTTGCTGTCCCAATTTCTATTGTCTTTGTGATTGGCCAGACCTGTCACATGATTATTTTTAATTTTGTTGAATAATTAATACAAAAATAATCACACAGCCTTATTTTTATGGTCAAAATTCGGATAAAACTCACCCCTAATTCATCTACAATATACTTTTCACCATAAAACCATCCAAAAATACATAACTAAAAAAATTTACGTAATTTCAATCAATCCACAAATTCAAGTTCTCAATTTGTTCTGCAGTTATTCAAAGAAATTGTAATGCAATCCCTTGTCAAGATTGGTGATAAATAATGGACTTGGAAGAGTATTTTACATTTTAAAGGCTTTTTTAGTGGAATTTATGGGATTTTTATTTATTTGATAGATTATCTTAAAATGTAAAAAAACTTTTTTGTATTGGTGGAATTTTCTTCACTTTAATAGAACTTTTTTCAAACCAATGAGGCACCAAGATTTTCGAAAACTTGACACTGTGTTTAAAACATTGTGATTTATTTAATTCTGGATCATATTAAATCATTTTTAGGCTTTCAAATAACAAACTAGAATACATGTTTTAGGCGAATTATTCTAACATGGCTTGGAACATGGCAAGTTACAGAAAAAAGTTTTCCTAATATTCATAGAGCTTTTTCGGAAATGTTGGCACCTAAACAAGGTCTTTATGCAAAAATAAATTACACAGGGCAAGATCCAGGTATCTTGATGACCATTTGGCACCACCTTTAACAATAAAGTTTAGAAAATTGCGGTAAAAATATAAGAAAAAATAAGTTAGCTGACGGGTATCTTCCTACTGCTAAACATACTTGACATTCAAAGATTATTGTTTACTTTTTAGTTAACTTTGCTACAAGAACGTCTTTATTTAGTTTTTCAAACTATTATATTATTAATAGTTATTTCAAGTATAAAACTGCTTTATTTCAATTTCAATGACGTTTTCATGAATCAATACATGAGTGCCAAACAGTAGACATATTTTTAGCTTTTAAATACTAGGACAACTATTGATGTCAAAAATTCAGCTTCTAGGAGAGTAGGAATTTTCTTGATAGAACTTGAGTTAGAAAGATTTATCAGAAAATTTGAATGCAAATGGGTTTTAAACCAAACCTCAAAACCCCTTTGCTGCATTCGTTTTTAGTAGATTACAAACCATACAAAAAGAAAACTTTCCAAGAAGTAGCTTGCAACTACACAAGCATCATATTTATTTGGCTCACCTTTCATTGACTTCTGAATCGTTCTTGGAATAACCATCTTCACTTCCAGTAGGGAACATTTCAGACCCCAAAAAGTCAAATTCTCCTAAGGCACTCTAATAAAAATTTACATTCAGCAAAATCAATTTCAGAACAAATTATGAAAATTCCTACAAAACATAATTCATAATGAATAACTGAGAAACACACAGACACTTTGGTGATGAAGTAGCTTAATCTCAAGTGTTAGCATCCACTACACGTATTCCCAACTTTTCAAGTCACATCCACTCAATCCACAATATATAAGAAACCAGTTCAGAAAACATATAAGTAGTAAAATAGTTACACTGCAATTTGTCCCTTAATGAAAACATGAGGCATTAATTCCACTTTTACATCTTTAACGAAGACTTTGGCAGTCAATTGAACCACCTTACAAAACCAGAATGTAGAATTTTGGCTTCCAGATACGATGCATTTGAAAGATTTTTAAATGAATTTGGTGGCTCTCAAAGGTTGCTGATCAAGTTTAAAATTACAATATATATTGATCAAAAATAAATACAGTAGAAGACCATTATAACGCTGACCTATATAATGCAATTCTCTACAAACCGCACAACTTTTCAGAAGTAAACAATAGGTTTTGGAAGCTTAAAAAATCCCTCTGTTTTGCTTTGCAAACATAAAAATGGTTAAGCAAATTAAATGTTGCAAGTTTTTCATCTTTCCACCTTAATTCAAAGCTTTTAAATTAAAAATTTGTACTCATAGTAAACAGAAAATACAGATGGCTCTTGAAAATGCAGCTGTTATCAGGGGTGATTGTGACTCCATAAAAAAAAAACCTGAACTTTTTTTCCCCAAGAAGAAAAAGTGTTTTGATGGGCATATATATACACATTACGTGTATGTACACATTATTTATATACATTATTATTTGCTGGGGCTAAAACTCGAAGTTTTAATTAGGGCTCGACCGATGGTATTTTTTGGCCGATGGGCCGATGCCGATTGTTGGCCGATTGTTCAAAGATGGCCGATTGTTTTCCTCCAAATGGCCGATTGCCGATGGCCGATGCCGTTGGCCGATGGGAAAAAAAAAATCAAACAGAAATAAATTGATAAGATTGTCAGGGATTTAAAGGATGATTGATTCATTTCACTTTACTTACTTTCTACGAATAAGAAATTGTAATCACAAAAAAAAAAATCAGATTTCGACCTAAATTTCTATTTTACGATAACCCAATTTAAACTTTACAAGTTTTACCGGCACATCTGTATATGCATATGTACCTAAGAACATGTAGATGACCGAAATATCCATTTTTAACGCCTCCTCAGTTAATTATCGCAAATTCTCTTGTGATGTCTTCATGCGCGTAAACTTGCATCACTCAAAAACGTTATGAAATAGTAAGTTGAAAACTCATACGTACGTAGTATGATTTAAAAGTTCAAGGACAAGTTGTATAAAACCTTATCCTAATAATTCACATTGCTGAAGCACATCTATCTACAAAATAGTCACCTTGAACAACTATGCACCAGGCCAACGTTCGTATAGCCTTAGAAGCACTCCTGGAAGACATTTTTTGCAACCTCCTGTAAGCACCTCCTGTCTTGTACTGCTGCTTTAACTTCATCGTGAGGAAGAAGGAAACTTTCATGTTGAGGAAGCAAGGTTTGATTTGTCAATACTCTGATATGACAAAGAAATAACATAACGTTTCGTCGGACTTAGCTCCGTGTGACTTTTACCTGTTCCAAGCAAAAAAAAAACATTTGCATGGACACCGCAATCTTCCTTCAGGAGAAGATAAAGCTGCATCATAGAAGGTAGCGAAAAATGACTTCCAGGAGTGTTTCCAAACGTTATATGAACACTGGCAGAAGTACATAGTCCCTCAAAGTGACCTTTTGAAGGTGGATGTGCTTCGGTAATGCGAACTATTCTGGGTAAAGTTTTATACAGCTTGTCCTCGAACTTTTGGGTCGTACTGCGTTCAATCTGTATAGGGTGTAGTTATGCTTCTCCTTTTTTGACTGCTGTATGATGAAAGAGAAAGAACAACAGCCAAAAAAAGAAAAAAAGAAAGAAAGAAAAGGAAGAAAAACAAAGAGACTGATTAATAACCAATTGATTTTTTTTTTAAATTGAACATATAACTAAGATTTCAGTAATATTGTAATAATGCATGGATTTAGGTACACTAAACATAGTTAAAAAACATTAAACTATGTTGTTTAATCATTCAAAAAAAAAACATTAAGAATAAAACTATGAAACCGTCCACAAATTATGGAATTAAAGTGGAAAGATTGCACATAGACATTTTTAGTCATCAAATTAAACAAAAAAGGTAACAGATAAATTGCAATATTAAATCATAATAGGAATATTTTTATACTTATTTAAAATTTATGAATAGAAAAGTTTCCATTTTTCCTAAAAGCTATAACAGTGACATAAATTTTGCTGAAAAAAGAAATAGTTATTAAAAGAGTGAAGTTCTTAAAACGCAGCTACAACAAACAAACTCAATATTTACATCAAGTTAATAACTGGACACATATACTACTTGATCTGATGTTTGCACACATAATATTGAACCATTTGATTGTTTGATCTTTTATGAAGCTTTACAAACAAGTTCAAATTATTATTATTTTTTTAAATTTAACAATAATTTTCTGAAATTTAAAAAATTGCATAATAGAAAATCCTTGAAACTTTTCTATAAAAACGAAAAAACCTTATTCATTGATTTTATATAAATACATCAAAATCGTATAACTTACAACAGAAAAAAAATCGATCGCTATTATTAATGCAAAAAAGATGGCGCATTACGAAATATAGATGAAACAAATATGAGAAATACGCAAAATTACATTTCTTGACCAAAATAAATAATCGCGTTTTTTTAGTACAGATCCGCGACCACCAACGCCTCGGAAGAATTTCTGAATCTACTTCAGCACTTCCGAAAAAAAAATTCAAAAATCTCTTTGATTTCCGAATTATGTCACCATTCAAAACGTCTTTATACAATTTCTTACGTTAATGCTCTAAATTCTTTCTAAACAATAGATAAAGTTTGAAAGAAAAAATCTCTAATTTTATGAATGGTGTTAGTTTTAAACAACTCAGAAGTATAACTAGAGTTTAATTTTAGAAATTGAGGGAGTGGGAGGGAAGGCATGCAAGTGTGCTCGGAAGTTCAAGAAATATTCGTAAAAAATAGAGTTCAAAATCATTACAAACATTGAGCAGAAAAAAACCTTTCAAAACTTGCACCCGAGTTTGTTTTGACGTGCAGTGGCGGATTTAAAATATAGCAAATGTTACAATTGCGCGAGAGGCCGTAGGAGTTACAAAAATGCTTATGATAAATGTTTTACAACTTCTGTGATAGAGAAATAGGGCCCCAAACTTGTAACTCCGCCGAAGCGATACAGAAAAGACTGCATTACTATGATTCATATTACAAATATCGAAAAATTAAAAATTACCGTCGGTTCAACGGGAATGTAACAAAATGACACAAAAACCGGTTGCGCCATCTCATATTTGTTTGCATGGTCTCCAATTCGGCAATATATCACCAAATGATCGTCAATATGAGACGCTATATTAGTTTTGCATTGAAATAAGT